>NC_057799.1:14643440-14737121 GCF_018294505.1 Triticum aestivum
TGGCTTCAATCCAATGGTTGGCTGTAGTAAAGTCCGACGGCTGTTTATTGGGAGGGTTAATTGGATAAATGCCACTCGAATTCTGGCGATCCCGAGAAATGCCACTGCAATTTCTAAACTTGAAAAAACGCGATTGGAAATTTTTCAAAATTTGAAAATTGCAGTGACATTTCTCGGAATCGCCAGAATTCAAGTGCTATTTATCAAATTAACCCGTATTGGGATGCTAATTGCTGGATTGATAGGTGGATGATGCCTAGCAGCCGCCATAGTTAATACTAGAAGAAAAGGACCACAACGAAGAAGAGGGGTTGACTTGTTCTATTTCATATTTTTTTCCGAAACGGAG
Organism: Triticum aestivum; assembly: GCF_018294505.1. Taxonomy (NCBI): domain Eukaryota; kingdom Viridiplantae; phylum Streptophyta; class Magnoliopsida; order Poales; family Poaceae; genus Triticum; species Triticum aestivum. The sequence goes on from NC_057799.1 coordinate 14,643,790, forward strand.
GCAAAAGGACCAAGATGAAGAATTAGGGTTGACTTGTTCTATTTCTTACCGAGAACGTTGAGCATTGACCATACGTAGAAAGAAGGAGAATTGAAGGAGCAAGAACAAGGAAGTCAATCTATGGTGGACAACCCTGAACCCTTTTTCTTTTTCTTTTTCTGAAGGTAACACTGAACTTTTTCTGGTCCACTTCTGCATAGATGGCTTCCAATTCAGCATCAAAGTTAAGTTGGTGAACTAAAGAACGTTCACCAGATACTACAAGTCTAGAGCACAGCGCAGCCCTTGATTTTAATCTGAATGGTTTTGTCTACAGGTGAGGTGACCGCACTAGCTAGCTAGCTCGATCTGGGCGGTCGTCGGAGGGGAAAGTCGGGAGGGAGGCTGCCGCCGGCGGCTGGTCATGTCACACCACCGCGGAGCCATCTGCGAAGCTTCTCTAGGTGTCGACCGCTCGCCGCCTCCACGAGACTACGACGGAGGAGCTCCAGATTAGCAGGATATTCCGATGGCGACGCCCACCGAGGCTCGGGGGCCCACCAGCCGCCCTACGTGAGCCCTCTCCCCCCTTTACACAAGCCCAAAATGAAGGCCCTTTTTGCCATGAAAACGACCACCATCCCACGTACCAATAAGCCCAACTTGTCATTTTTAGAGCTGAAATGATATCGATACCGATGGTGGCACTGCCACCGCCGCCCTACGTATTGCTCCAGTATACACTATAGTAGTATTTCTCAGCAGAAAGTTTAATTTCCTCTTGTCAAACCTCATATGCTGCATCAGCTGCCCTATATATATTAACCCTCAGCTATTGCAAGCTAAGCCCCCACAGGGAGCATGCCAACTGACACCCACCGCCTCCAGAGTACCGGCCGAGCTGACAACGCACACACATGGAAAACTACGGTGATAAGTGCTACTACACCGCCGGCTGCATGGGCGCCGCAGCTGACCCCTCCTCCTCCTCCTCCCTCTCGTCCTGGGACTCATTTCCATCCGACTTGAGTAGCGGCGAGATGATCGACACGGAAATAAGGAGTCAGCCCAAGAAGCCAGCAGCCTACATCGGCGTGCGCGCACGGCCGTGGGGACGGTTTGCGGCGGAGATCCGGGACTCGACGCGGGGCGGCGCGCGTGTGTGGCTGGGCACGTTCGCCACGGCCGAGGCCGCCGCCATGGCCTACGACCAGGCGGCGCTCTCGTCGCGGGGCGCGGCCACGGCGCTCAACTTCCCCCTCGAGCGCGTCCAGGACTCGCTCTGCGCCCTGGGCGCAACGGGCGCGGGCATGGGCGGATCACCCGTTCTCGCGCTCAAACGGCGCCACTCCAAGAGAAAGAGGCGCAGCAAGGCCGAGCTAGCGAACGATGCCGCGGTAGGCACCGGGAGGGGGAGGAAGAACAAGACGATGGCTACGTGCACGCAGGAGCGGTTCATCGTGGAGCTGGAGGACCTCGGCGTCGACTACCTGGATGAGCTCCTCAGGATCACGTGTGATAGTACAACTTAGTTACTATTCCCTCCGTCCCGAGGTAGCACTACGTACGGAGTACGTCGGGTTGTAGGCTTGCAGCTCTTTGAGGCGGTGCCATTTCAAGTTGGAGCACCTGGGTTTTGTGCAGTTAATTGGTGAATTAATTACACGTGATAAACGCCCAACTTTTTAAAGCCAATAGCCCCAAAAGGCCCAAAGATGTGTACAAGGACGATGAACAAACAACCCTATATATAAGGCTATAACACTTTGCACGAAGCAAGCAAACAAACTGAAAGAAAATCAAAGTGCAACTTGACGACAACCTACACGCTTGGGCATCGTAGAATAAAGAAATACATCTACAAAGCCGCAGCCAACCCACTTTGAAGTTGATCTCGCTGACGCCTGCTTGCTTCAGGGAAACAAGACACCAAGCCTTGCTTTTCCCAAGAGCAACTAGTTGACGATCGCTCATTCGGGAGCCTCGTAATGATCACTTGCGATGGGCTGACAGCATGTCATTTGGCGCGCTCTTAGCCGCTGCCATGTGTTGCATTCTGGGCGTTTTTTTTGGATTTTTTTTTCACACGCGTTTTCGGTTTTTTAGATGTTTTTTTAACCTTTTGGCTTTTCACTGTTTTTTCTTAGCTTTTTGACAAAAAAATCGGTTTTTTTGCACGGAAAAATGCATTTTTTTCTTCCTTAAGGACACGGTTTTGCTTTCACGAGAGGCATGGTTTTGCTAAACACGTTTTTCCTTTTCTTTTTCTTCTGTGAGAGGCATGGTTTTGCTTCCGCGAGAGGCACGGCCCTGCCTCTCGGAAACGAAAAAAACGCGTTTTCTTTTTTTCCCTCTCGTGAGAGACACGTTTTTGCTTCCGCGAGAGGCACGGCCGTCGGACTTTCGTAAAGGGAAAAAGAAACGTGCTCCCGGTTCCTTTTTCGTGAAAAAAAGTTCGTTAAGACCTATCAACACGGGATCTAGTTTTGAAGATTTTGACGCCAGGAATTCAACGGTGAAAACGGTTCGAGATTTTGACATACAGTTTAAGAGATAAAATATTTTGAATAAATGAATCTACGAAAAAGGGAAACTTACAGGTTGCGGCAAGTGGTGCACATGCAGCGCGTCACTTGTCATAATCTAGGGAGGTGGGAGTGATCTTTGGATGGAGTACTCCTCAATTGGTGATTTCGCTTTTCCCTCGTCGACCACCTCATAGTCTAGGCTTGAAATAGGCTTGGGCATCGGCAGCCTGAAAGAGCGATGGTCGAGGCAGGCCCATGTACTAGTTTTTGGCCCACAACGTGAGCCCGAAAACTCGATAGATGACCAAACACCTAACACTAGGATTTTTAAGGTAAAAACATAGGCACAATTATGTATATATATTCTGAAATGATTGAACTAATGATTTTAATAAAAAAAATTACACTACTTGCAATTTTGGGCTGATCTAGGCTCGGGTTTGAGATCTTAGGTTAAAGCCCGACCTGGGATATGACCAGGGCTAGCTCAAACTAGGCGCTCACCCTATAACTAGGAGTGGTACATGCCTCGTGGCCGCCATGCAGAATAACTGCGCATGATTACCGTGACTCGATGAACACACCTCGTCAGCTACTCTCCTGATGCCTATGGACGACCATGCCAAAAAGGATACGCTAGAGGAAGAGGTCGATCAAGAATGTGATGCATAGAGGTTGAGCAGGGCGACAAGCATCCACAGAGAGCCCCACTATTGTGGATTGGCCTAGTTACTCGTCACCTCTGCCATGTTGCTATCTCGGGAAGGGGAACCCTATCACCTCTTGCTGACAATCGAGGACTCCAACCTACTAACAAGCATGTTGAGCATGAACAAAGGCGATCACAAAACAAAAGAAAACAATTGAGCATACAAGACTTGTCAGACCTCGATGTGGATGTCGTAGTTAGATGCCTATCACGCTTAACACCAGACACCTCCTTTAGATGCGACACTTATGGATGACAAGGCAACCCACACACAAAGACCCACTCCCATCGCCGCCTCTTCACTGGCTTGACTAAGGAGATTGACCAACATCTGCGGAGGCCCCTGCCGCTTGGACGCCATAGCCAAATTGAAAACCCTCTGCTCCAGCTGCAGAGCGGTTGAAACCTTGTTGCCACCCTCACCGGTGGGCATGCAGGCTTATTGATGGCGACCTCCGGGGCACCGAGGGGAAAGGGAGCAAGGAAATGGTGGTAGCACGACAAAACCCTTGACGCCCTCGACGGAACTGTAGAACAAAGTCCTGAATGGTGACTTATATTAGTTACATTATCAATCCATCGTTTACACATGTGCAATCTTGAAAAAAATACCCATGTCACTTTTGTTTGTTTATCAGTCATAAACCTAGAATTGCAATTTTGTAGCATTGCAAATTGCTTTTTTTCAACACAATACAATCGAAGTCGCTCACATACACTCGCCTTTATGAACACACGCATGCACATCCTACCCCTATTAGCACCTCCGAGAGACTGAGCCGGCATAGTTGACGAGAATGTCTCCTCCCACTGAACGAACATCACCGAAAGCCTGAAACAAATCCAGAAATAATGCAAGCACCTATGTCACATCTAAGACTTGAACTCTTGTGGGTTGGGGATACCACCGTCCTCCTAACCATCCAACAACAGGTTGATTCGCAGCATTGCAAATTGCTTTACTGTGTATACGATGGACGTGGGAGGAGCCTAATACGGCTAGGAGTGCAAGTTTTTTTCCTTTTCTTTAGCAACAATTAGAATTATAAGGGATAAAGCCATGAACGGACGATTCATGCCGTATTTTTGAATTTGTTGGTCAAACAGTTTTTGTTCTTTGTGTCAAAGGAGCATGACCAAGACGAAGAAGGGGAGTTTCTTCTTTTTCTGACTATAGGAGCACTGAGATTGACTATACCTAGAGAGAGAATTCATCGAGCAAAAACAAGGAAGTCAATATATATGTGCAGTCAACGGAACTTTTATAGCTGACCAACAGTTCTACATAGATGCCTTCCAGTTGAGCAAGTAGGATATATACAAGCCCATAATAGGTAGGGTGAAATTTGCACTTCCACATAATAACGTAGTAGAGTCCTTGATTTAGTTTCCTATATATTGGGTGTACACTTGGGGCTTAACAAATTCCAAAGTTCTTCTAGTTGACTGCTGGAATTAATAATCCATCAGCAGCTGATGAGAATGTATCGATCCAGTATAGCATTGTCCGGGTGAACCTGAGAGAGATGGTACAACTAGCATCATTTAATTAGTTTTTTCCAGGGTGGTTTACGCCATCGGTGACGGCAAATAGGGGTGTGTCGTCAGAGCGAAATGTTGGGAGGCTGCCGGCGGCGGCTGTCCACATCACCTCGAGCCATCTGCGAAGCTTCTCCGGTTCTCGTCGACCTCGTCTTGTCTAATTTCCAGGAGGTCTTTGTCTTGTTTAATCCACGCGAGGGTGGTTGCTTCATGAGCCGTTGGTATAGCTGGAGTGAGAGCGACCTCAGTAAAGTAGTTGTGGAATTGGCAAAACTATATTGGCATTACTCAACTGGAAGGCATCTATGTAAACAAAAACTACGATGACTGCTTGACCTAGTCTCGTTTTGTGTGTGTGTGTGTGGAGAATGACCTATAAATTTATTTAAATTTCAAAAAAATCACAGGGACAATGCTTCGTATCGTAGAATCAAGAACTTTCAAAGTAAGTCTTATAACTAAAAATTACAGTGAAATTTCTCAAAATCGTCTTATCCATGGTATCAATCTTTGCAACATGAAATACGGCCAAAGCTTTAGTAAAGTGAGTGCAGTCAGATTGAAGCAACGACACCGACCCTCATACAACTGCATGAACTTGACTACCTTCGTAGGTTTCAGAAACCCTCTTGAGTCGCCCATGGAATAGGAAGCCATGAGGGTTTAATATAATTTGGACGGGGATATCTCCTAAAAGTACATGTCGTCGAACCACAAGATCTTCAATAGACCGCCAAAGCACAACTCCAAAGTCACAATGGACCACACCCAAGTCACGATGCCGGAGACGTGGCATTGCTTGGGGTAGTCGGCTCCTTCTCCGACGTATCCGTGGGACTGCCTCAGCTGTTTGTTGCTAACTTGCTATGAAGTCCAAGCCACGGTGGCGTGGCCCTGGTGGTATACGATGACATGCGACAGGTGGTCCGTTTGGTGATCCTCCGTGGCGCCCACTTGCCTAGTTCTCCTTCATAGTTTCTCCATCGGAGTCGGAGCTGCGATGTCTTGCCACGGGTGGATGGCATTCCATCGTGAGAGTGTAGTGCTGATCTGCAGCTAATAGGGCTGTTGTTTCCTTTTAATTTTTCTTTGATCTTCGAATCCACCTCATATTCTTCTTCCGTTGCTTTCTGCTAAATCTAAATCAAGCCAGCAATTTGCTGGATCTTAAAAAACACACACACACAATGGATCACACCAACAAAAGCGATAAAAAACACCAACATAAACTCATCAGATACATATGAACGAATCTGAGAGGACATTAACCTAGTGCCCACAAGGTCGGATACACCAAATCTGTAGACACACAATGCAAACGCTCCGGCTCCGTGGCACCGCCCAATAATACTTTGCATGATCATGATTAGGGGCAAACATTCTCTTGCAGAATTTAGAATAGAAGTTGCTGAGGAGTAGTAGAATAATGCGTGGCTTGATGTACGCTTCATTCAAAATAGGCATGGAATCAAGGCTGGATGGATTCAGCCTGTGTCCACCAGCAAACAAAACGGTTAGCGGGATATATATTCCAGCACCTTCGAGGGAGCTTCGACGTCAACGCTAGGAGGTGACGCCCATGAGGCTTGTCTTACTGAGCCGCCCTACGTCAGTGAGCGGCCCCTCCCACTTCAGTTGAGGCACTGCCCCAAAACCGAACACACACTTTCCGGAGAAAACGACTCCCCCACGTACGCATTACCAATTTTACTTGTCATTTTTAGAGCTGATCATTGGCGGAAGTGGCACCGTCCTGGTACTCCTATTTGTCAACACAAAATTTCCTTCTAATTTGTCAGACCACAAGGCTCCATCAGCTCTCTCTCTCTCTCTCTATATATATTAACCCATCCGTTTAGCTAGCCCACAGAGGAGAGGAAGCACACCACCATTTCCTCCGGCCGGGCTGACAACACACACATGAATAACCACGGCGATATGTACTACTGCACCGGCTCCAGCCTCTTGGAATCATTTCCAGGCCGGACGCATGGGCGCCGCTGCTAATAGTAATCCATCCTCCAGCTCCTCCTCCTCCTTCTCGTCCTGGGACTCGTTTCCCTCCGACATGAGCAGCGGAGAGACGGTCGGCGCGGAAACGAGTCCTCGGCCCAAGAAGCGAGCAGCGTCGGCTGCGCCGCCGTACATAGGCGTGCGCGCGCGGCTCTGGGGGCGGTTCGCCGCGGAGATCCGTGACTCGACGCGGGGCGGCGCGCGGGTCTGGCTGGGCACCTTCGACACCGCGGAGGACGCTGCGATGGCATATGACCAGGCGGCGCTCTCCTCGCGGGGCACGGCCACGGTGCTCAACTTCCCTCTAGAGCACGTCCAGGAGTCGCTCCATGCCCTCGGCGCCACGTCCGCGGGCATGGACGGATCGCCCGTTCTGGCGCTCAAACGGCGCCACTCCAAAAGAAGAAGGCGCAGCAAGGTCGGGATTGCGAACGACGCGGCGACGACCAGGATGAGGAAGATCAAGACGATGGCCGTGCAGGAGCGTCCGGCCATGGAGCTGGAGGACCTCGGCGCCGAATACCTCGACGAGCTTCTCAGGATTACCTGTGGTACAACTTACTAATAACACTATCAACAGTACTACACATACGCGAACCAACTTGTGGTTGGATGGTTAGAGGGATTGTGGTATCTGGTGCTCGCATTTATTTTAGAATTTCCGGTGATGCGCATTCAATGGGAGGAGACATTCCCATGAATTTTGTCCATTTATTAGATGATTTAATGAGAAGATTTGCCTTGGTCCACCCTTAATTAGCTTGCCTTCTCCTTCAATTTTTTCTCTCAAAATGGAACAATGTTTCGTTAACTCAGAATGCCGCACTGAAGTAATACAAATACCTTAAGCACACACCCTGCATGAGTAGTATTCATGCACAAAACATAAACCCACAAAAAAGAGAGGAAGAAGACAAAAAATATGACATTTAGAAGTCCCGCAGAGTGAATTGCAACATGCAACATCCATTGACATTAACAACTACAAATGACAACATACGAACGGCAAGAAATGTGCTTCAACAAAGAGGCCTTCAAGAAGGAAATAATGTGCTTTCGTCGTCGTCGCCAGATCCATCCTCGGGAAGCTAGATCTTGGGTTTCCCTGAAGAAGTATGTGCAAACTCTAGAGAATGCCTACAATAAGGGAATAGTGGAAAACACCACCAATGCAGGTCAGATCTTGAGTTTCCAAGCTGGGGTACGTACGAGACCCTATGCTTAAGAGCACCAGCAAACTTAAGTCACAATGTATTGCCACCCTCACTTTTAGATGAAGATGTCATTGCTACAGCCTACAAGTCTGACTGTAATGCCTCGGTACTCGTACTTCGTACACTCACATACCTGATGTAGACATTGCCACTCAACATGACATACCACAGATGCGAGGAGCAAAACGGAGCATGTCACTGATTGTATGCAACATACAAACATAAAGGCGCTAGTGCCGCCAAGAGCCCACATGGTGCCATTCGACAACCTTGCCCCGTCTTGATCGAAGTCACCCCGCGGTAGCTCACGACACGACGTTGATCATTCATGTTGGCAAATTGACAAGGAGGCCTCGTCAGGCCCCACCACCCGTCATCCCCACTCGCAAAATCCAACTTCTACCGCATGCCTTATATCCATCATCGTGCACAAAACCAAGTATCCATGTGCCACACACACGTTGACCCATGACTGTCGCACACCTTGTGTCCACCGCTAATATGCCACTCTCGCCACCATTGCACGACCAGGCGCCACAACTCAAGATCTAGGGCGATTGTTACCACCCCTGTAGGCTAGTTCAGACAGGGCCTACCTTCATCATCGACCAATCACTACCGCATGTGCCACGAACACTCCTGCTGCCACCTTGTTGCTGCCCGTAAATGGTGGAGATAGCAGACCACCTACAACTGCAACATAGCCCCTCAGTGTGGCATGAAGTTCTCTCTTGGTGCCACTATATTGCTACATTACCACGATGAGATGAGGATTTTCTCGACTAGTGGCTACTTCAACCCAATTAGCTCCTACTAGCCTTGAGAAAGGTCTCACTTCCCTCACCGAGTGGCTTTGGAATCATCAAAACAATTGCGTCTTCAACGGCGAGTGCCCTTAGGAGGATCACCTCGTGCATATCATCCAACTGGAGGTGCATTTCTGGGCAAGAGCAGACACAAAAACGGAATGACTGTCCTTCTGGTAGGGTCTTCGAGTTTACTTTTTTGGGCCAAGAAACCTCTTCGATCCAGTCTTTGGTTGCATTCACAGTGTGTTGCCTGTTATGCGTAGTGGTGGTGTAGTGCTGGCTAAATCTAAATTTTTCTTTCTATCAGTGAAAAGATATTCATTCCTTTTGCGTATCCGAATTCCAAAATCAGATATCTCACTCAGAATACAGCGCCGAGACCAGTAAGCTTAATAAGCGACTCGAAATGTGGCCTAAGTACCCCGAGGGAACAATTCCAACTTTTATAACCATCAAAGGACTGTAGAGAGACGGCCGGGTAAAGGTTAACTCAGAAGTTACTAATCTGGTAGATACCTTTCGGGCAGCCACCTCTTAATTTCGTGTACTGGCGAAGCTTGTGGATGACTCATGTTGAACTAGGGGAGGTACATAACTTAGGGCATGGACTGAGCAAGTCGAGAGAAGAGTCCCTAGGAACTGCTGGGGCCCGCATCCTGCGGTGCCAAAGTAGTTAGGAAGAATAAGAATGAGCAGGTTATATTTGGTATCATATCGTAACTAGAATATATGTCTCATTCTTCACTAGGAGATCATGTCGTAACTAGAGTATATGTTTCATTATTCACTAGGGGATCATCTCGTAACTAGAATATATGTTCATTGTTCACTAGGGCATCATATCAAGATAAAAGGCTTTCCATCGAAGAAGACCAAGTTTAAGTGACAAAATTTAATACATCCAACATTAAGTGGATTGTGTGATAAAATCGATGTCACTCGTTCCATTATTTAAATCATATTCTCACCGTCATGGTTTTGTAGTTACGAAGTAACTAGAAAAATACTTATTTTAATAGGAACTACATATAGACTAAAATGAGTGAGCAAACATATTAAAGCGTGTCCTATACATCTGATTCAGAAATAAGTTATAACATCTTATAATTCAAAACGGGGACGTACATGGAATATCAGGTTCATTTCCTGTTGTGTAAATAAACCTGAAATTGCAATTTTGTAGCATCCTAAATTGCTTTAGTATGTACGCGATGGAAATGGGCAGATCCTAATAGGAGAATCAGTATTAGGACCAAGTGCACGTACGTCAGTCAGGAGAAAAGTAGGGACGGCTTCTGCCTCTAGCGAGCTGTTGACGTCGTCACGCCAGCCGAGCTATCTCCGAAGCTTCCCCCCACCCCTGACCTCTCTCACTCTCCGTAGTTAAAGGATGCCGATGATTATGCGCATCAATTTTCAGATATTACATGAAAAAAGAGACAGACTGAGTAGAGCCTGGGTGAGGAGATACATGGCAATATAAGACTTCTACATGTTGTTTGGTTACCTGCATATGGGATGCCTGCATCATGAAAACAATTTCTCTCTGGTATTTGGTGGTATACTTGCATTGTGATTAGGAGTTAACAACTACAATTAAACAGTGAGGTTACGTTAGAAAGCACACGTGACAAAACACACACACACATGTTTCCATGGATAACACACACATACGTGCTAGCACACCCACACGCTCGCATGGACAACACACACATGCACACGCTCACATGAACAACACATACGTGACAGCAGCCTCACAAGTTCGACGCATCGTGGTACAGTACACTGGAAAAATTATAAGGGACTAGTGAGATTTTTTTTTCGAGAAGGGGGATTCCCCGGCCTCTGCATCAGAACGATGCATACGGCCACCTTTATAGATGAATAAAGAGGTTCAACAAGGTCTTACAGTCTGAAAACAAATTAGCGGCAAGCTTACAAAGAACCACAACGCCAAAAACAAAAGGCCAAGAAGCCACAACCGGCTGGCATAACAAAGATAGGTAAACTAATCGCCTATCCTATTACATGACCGCCATCCAAACCGGTTAAAGATATCCCGTGCTACCATCTCCCACCGGATAGATCCAGTAACCAAACGCTCCCTGGCCTCCGTCGGAGTGAGTAACGACCACATACGGATCAGCGCAGTGGCTCGGAATATAACCTGCAAAAAAGAATATTTGTTGTGCTGTTAAAAGCGAAATCATTTCCGCAGCTCCAAATTACCCACAATAAAGCACATACTCCTACGCTAATGTGTCTAGCTGTTTCGGACTCTATCCCAACAAGCCACGTTCCAAATAACGTACTGACCGAATTCGGAGGAGTAATGTTAAAGGCAATGTGCACCGTGTGCCACAAAACTCTCGCCAACGGGCAATCAAAAGAATAGGTGCTTGATAGTTTCGTCCCCGTCACAAAAACTACACCTAGTAGATCCTGTCCAGTTGCGCTTTACCAAGTTATCCTTTGTTAATATGACTTGTTTATGTACAAACCACATAAACACTTTAATTTTCAAAGGAACTTTGACTTTCCAAACATCTTTGAAACTAGGAATAGCACTAGAGTTGATGACATCGATATACATCGACTTAACTGTGAACTCTCCAGACCTAGTAAGCTTCCAGCACAACTGATTGGGCTGATGAGATAGCTGAACCTCCATCAGTCTACTCACCAAATAAAGCCATGCTTCCCATCGGTCGCCAACAAGCGCCCTCCTAAACTGAATATTAAGGGGAATGGACTGCAAAATCGTTGCTACAAAAGCATCACGTCGTTGAACAATACTATACAGAGATGGATACTGAAGCCCCAACGGCGTTTCACCAAGCCAAGTATCCTCCCAGAAACGAGTGGTGGTGCCATTGCCGACTATAAACTTTGTTCTATTAAAGAAGGCTGCTTTGACTCTCATAAGCCCCTTCCAAAAAGGCGAGTCAGTCGGTCTCACTGTCACCTGGGACAAAGTCTTGGACTGCAGATACTTACTACGGAGAATCTGCGCCCACGTGGCCTCAGTCTCAACTGATAACTTATATAGCCACTTACTGAGAAGACATATGTTCTTGACTTCAAGATTCTCAATACCAAGGCCCCCCCTGGTCCTTTGGTCGTCAGATGATATCCCATTTGGCGAGTCGGTATTTTCTCTTTAGTTCATCACTCTGCCAGAAGAATCGGGATCGATAGAAGTCCAGCCATTTCCTAACACCAACTGGGACTTCGAAGAAAGATAAGAGAAACATAGGCATACTCGTGAGCACCGAATTAATAAGAATCAATCGGCCTCCATATGACATGAGTTTGCCCTTCCAGCAACTCAGTTTCTTCTCAAACCGATCCTCGATACACTTCCATTCTCTGTTTGTCAGCTTACGATGGTGAATAGGTATACCTAAGTACGTGAAAGGTAATGTCCCCAATTCGCATCCAAACAATTGCCTATAAGCCTCTTGTTCCTCATTGGCTCTACCAAAACAGAAGAACTCGCTTTTATGAAAGTTAATCTTCAATCCGGTCAATTGTTCAAATAAGCATAACACCAGCTTCATATTTCTCGCTTTTGCCAAGTCGTGCTCTATAAAGATGATCGTATCATCAGCATACTGCAGGATGGACACACCTCCATCAACTAGATGAGGCACCAAGCCACCCACCTGACTGGCCTCCTTTGCCCTACCTATCAGAATTGCCAACATATCAACCACAATGTTGGACAGAATAGGAGACATTGGATCACCTTGTCTCAGGCCCTTGTGTGTCTGGAAATAATGACCTATGTCATCATTCACTTTAATTCCAACACTCCCTTTTTGCGTGAAAGATTCTACCTGGCGTCGCCAGGCTTCATCAAAACCCTTCATGCGTAAGGCCTGTTGAAGGAAAGGTCATTTGACTTTATCGTACGCTTTCTCAAAATCCACCTTGAAAACAACTCCATCTAGTTTTTCGTGTGAATCTCATGGAGTGTTTCATGAAGGACCACCACCCCTTCGAGGATGTTCCTGTCCGGCATGAAAGCTGTTTGGGTATGCTGCACCACAGAATGCGCAATCTGCATGAGCTTATTAGTCACGACCTTGGTAAATTTTTTGAAACTAACATTAAGAAGACAGATGGGCCTGAATTGCTCAATTCTCACAGCCTCAGTTTTCTTAGGAAGCAGGGTTATCGTTCCAAAATTCAGTTGAAAAAGCTGAAGTTGTCCAGAGAATAAATCATGGAACAACGGCAACAGATCCCCCTTAATAATATGCCAGCACTTCTTATAGAACTCAGCCGGAAATCCATCCAGGCCGGGAGCCTTATTATTTTTTATCTGCAATATGGCCTCAAACATCTCTTTCTCAAAAAAAGGAGCAGCTAAAATATCATTCTCATCAGCAGTAAGTTGAGGAACATCCTCAATCCTAGACTCATCCAGAGACACACAGTTATCCTCTGGAGGCCCAAACAACTGCTTGTAATACTCGGTAATGTATAATTTTAGGTTCTCCTGACCTAGAATCGTTCCTTCATCTTGTTCAAGCTGAAAGATCCTCTTCTTTCTGTGTTTGCCATTAGCGATCATGTGAAAGAATTGAGTGTTGGCGTCCCCCTGGACCACTCTTCGGACCTTGGCCCGCAGCGCCCACTTTAATTCTTCTTCACTAAGAAGCTCTTTCAACCTCATCCCCGCGTCAAGCTTGGCATGAAGCTCCGAGGCTGGCAGAACCGTGGTTTCTGCTTTAAAATCTAGGGACTGAATAAGGGTAAGGAGCCGTTCCTTTCCGACCTTATAAATCCCACTAAGATGCTTATCCCACCCACGTAGGAAACTTCTCAAGTGCCTGATCTTATTCTGCCAACGCTCAAGCGCAGTCCTACCTCCTGCATCCTTAGCCCATTCTCTAGCTACGAGATCAAAGAAGCCGTCTCGTTCAAACCAAGCAAGCTCGAACGAAAACGAGTTTTTGTTTCCCAAGTGGGTGGCCTCACCAGAGTCTAGAAATAAAGGCGTGTGGTCAGAAATACCACGGGAAAGTGCCTGAACTGTTACAAAGGGAAATTTCTGTTCCCATTCGACGCTAGCCAGTACTCTATCCAACTTTTCAAACGTCGGATTTGGCAACGCGTTAGCCCAGGTGAACTTTCTTCCCGAAAGATCTATCTCTCGCAGATCCAAGCTTTCAATGATAGTATTAAACATGAACAACCATCTCCCGGCAAAGTTATCATTGTTCTTCTCCTCAAGCCTTCTAATGATGTTGAAATCACCCCCACCAGGATTGGAAGCTGCTCAGAGCCGCAAATCCTAACCAGATCAGCCAAGAATTCAGGTTTGAGTTCGGGCTGTGCGGCACCATATACCGCCACCAGAGCCCAATTAAACCCATCGGCCTTCGACCGCACCCTAAATTTAACAGCAAAGTCTCCCATGACCACACTTCAAACTTCGAGTGAATCGCATCTAACTCTGAGTAAGATCCCACCCGATCTTCCTCTCGGTGGCAGACAATGCCAGTCAAAATCAATACCTCCTGATAAAGTATTGAGAAATTGTGGCAAAAAATTATCTCTACCAGTTTCCGACAATGCGATAAAATGCAACCTATGCTCGATAGACGCCTCTGCAAGAAACCTTCTTTTAGCCAAGTCTTTCGGACCTCTGCTATTCCAAAAGATTCCTTTCATATTTCGTCATGAAATTTTTTAGCCGTACGGATCCTAGCACTCCTACGCACTGCGGAAGCCGGGTAGATCTTCCGCTTCCACTTGCGTTTAGGAATGTTCTGACTCTCCCGCCGGTCCTCACAACCAGGCTCAGAAGGTCTAACCACGCCATTCTCAGATATATCATCCTCCCCCTCAGGCTCAGGGAGGGGAGGTATAAGATCCGCACAAAAATTATCGAGCACCCTGACCCCCAAAGCATCAATATCAGAATCATTCATGGGTTTAACCGCCGCTAAGTTACGAATCATCTCTAAAGCCCGCTCTGCCTCTAAATCCAGTAGATCATTAACGATATTTGAAATTTCACTATCATTACTACCTAGTGAAACTCCTAATTGGTTTGCATTATTGATAATCTCATCATTAGAAAAATGCAAAATGGAATTTGAGGTATTAACCGACATACCAGTAGTAACCTCACCGTCACGAAGCTTGGCCGCCCTCATGGCGCACCGCTGCTGTATGTCGTCAACCTCCAGATGATCCTGGAGACGGCAGCTCAACCGTCACCCCTCAGAGACGGGATCCGGAATCCCACCGGACGCAATAACCTCCTCCCTAGTGACCCTGCTCGGGGTGGGGCCTCCTGCCTCACCCCGAACACGCAGCCGGTCAGGCTCCATCGACGGACCAGCTGGAACGCCGGATAGTGGTGGGGAGCTCGACGGCACCGCCGACGTCGGTCGCGCCCCTCGGCAGAGAGACGACAACAAGCCGGGGGAGGGGAGTGCATGGGCCACCTGCCCGAACTCCCCACCCACCCCGGCCCTCCGGCAGGAAGGGCTCACCGGCGCCACAGGAGGGCCAGCCACCCTAGGCGCCCTAGGTGAAGAGGGCCCCGAGGCCACCTGCCCCGAGCCCCCTCCAGAAGGCGGAGCCACCACCTGCAGCTCCGGCAACGCGAGAGGAGAAGAGGGTGCCGAGGCCACCTGCCCCGGACCCCCTCCCGAAGGTAAGACCTCCACCACCGAGACCTCGTCCACCGTGAGAGGAGAAGAGGGCGCCGAGGCCACCTGCCCCGAGCCCCCTTCATAAGGCGGAACCGCCACCTGCAGCTCCGGCATCGCGATAGAAGAAGAGGGAATCGAGACCACCTGCCCCGGACCCCCTCCCGAAGGTAAGACTTCCACCACCGGACCCTCGATCGGAGGAGAGTCAACGTGCTGCGCATGAGAGGGAGTGGCCTACAATTTGTGAAAAACAGAAAATGCACAATATGAAAATCGCGTCAAACAGAGAGGTGAAGCTACTCTTTAAAGGAAACTTCAACCGGTCGACCATGTGCCACAAATTTGTCAAAATTCATCGAAAAAGGACCTAAATATGGAAATGAAATTCAACATATTCAGTGAACGAAATTATGATTCAATCACCTGAAAGGAATCAGAACATGAGGTGCATCTTTTTCTTGTACAACTTATCTCGAATCGAAGCACGGTTGTGTAGAAGGTTTGAAGCACATTAAGAAGGTGATGAGAGCAAAATTCCTGCAAATCAGCTACACCATGTACCGCGAGAGCCACCCAGGTGCTCTTGAGAGCATTGTTCAGGCATGACTCACTGGCAACGGTCGACTTGGTCATTCCCTCCGATACAGGCCCATAGGTGCTTTAAGAACTGTGTTGTGCAGGCTCAATATTTTTTACACACAACCAAACAGTCCAACACCGTAAAAAGTTGCATCCAACGGGCCTGGTTGAGGTATATGCAGGTAACCAAACTGTTAAAGTATTCCTTTTGTTTGTATTTCTTGTAATAGGAAACTAGCACAATATCCCACCAAATATTGTTGTATGATTCGGTTGAGGATTTGCTTTGATTCACCTTGATTACCAAGGCATGTAATCCTATATATTGTGAATACAAGGGCCGCCCCAAGTGTGGCGTGAATCACACAAATCCTACTTTGTTTCTTGATATCAGATATGCACGATCCTCCCTGATCGCCCCGCTCGCTCCCTGCCTCCTCGCAGCACCGTCCAGCCATGCCCAACACTGACTCCTCCCTCTCCTCGTCCACCCTGCCCACCTCCATGAACTCCACCACCGGTGCCCTGGTGACCGCCGTCATGCCCGCCGCTGCGTTACCCGCTGTCAACATCGCGAGTGTCCGCACCCATGTCCCAGTGACACTGGACCTCCACGCCTCCAACTTCACCAAGTGGAGGATGCTCATCCGTGTGCTTCTCGGCAAGTACGATCTGCTCTCCCACATCAACACCGCCACTGCTGAGGCGGACCGCACCACCGACTGGGTTCGCAAGGACTATATTGTCCGCTCGTGGCTCTATGGTTCGATCTCGGACGAGATCCTCGACATAATCATGGCGGAGGATCAGACGGCGCAAGAAGCTTGGACACTCATCACCAACCTGTTTCTGGACAATCAGATGACCCGCGCCGTTTATCTTGAAGCGGAGTTCCGCGGCCTCGTCCAGGGCGAGCTCTCCGTCACCGCCTACTGCCACCGTTTGAAGGCGCTCTCCGATGCCCTCGGCGATGTTGGCACCCCCATCTCCGACCAGACACTGGTGCTCAATTGCCTTCGTGGTCTCAATCCGCGGTTTTCGGACATCACGACGATAGTCACCATGCAGAACCCCCTTCCCTCGTTCAGCCAGACGAGATCGCTGCTGACCCTCCGTGAAACCCAGCTCGCGAATTCCGCCGCGATTGGGCACGAGACGACACTCTATGGAGGTGCGCCTCCCCGTGGCGCCGGCGGCTCCACTTCCTCTGGACACCACCGTGGCGACGACGCTCGACACGGCAGCGACGGCCCTCGTTACGGGAACGCCTCCGGGGGTGGCTCCTCCGGCGGAAAACGCAATAGCGGCAACTGGAAGAAGAAGAAAGGCTCCGGCGGCGGGAACGACGGGGGTGGCTGCCCTAACTCCCACGACGGGCACTTCCAACAGGGGGCGCCCTCGTCTGTTGGTCCCTGGGTCTGCTTCAATCCCTATACGGGGCAGGCCTAGCAACTCCTTCAGGCGCCCCCGACAGCATGGCCCAACGCCGGTGCTGGCCTCCTCGGGCCACGACCCCCGGTCCTTCCGCCGGCCCAGGCCTTCACCTCCCTCGCCCCGCTGCACGGCCAGGCTTTCGGCACCAACCCGCCGCCCACTCCTGCCTACGGCGGCTCTCCGGCGTGGGACTGCTCCGCCCTCCTCGCTGCACTCAACAACGCTGCGACTCCTTCGACAGTGGGCGAATGGGTAATGGACTCTGGAGCCACAGCGCACATGGCCTCGGACCCCGGTATGCTTCACCATCTCACACCCTCTCCCTCCTCCTCCGTTGTCACCATGGGCAATGGCTCCACCTTGCGTATCTCACACACTGGACACACCTCTATACCCACTTCCACTCGTTCTCTCTTCCTTCGCAATGTATTACTTGTTCCACACATCATCAAGAATTTACTTTCCGTTCGTCGCTTCATCATTGATAATCTTTGTTCTATTGAGTTTGACCCCCTCGGCTTTTCTGTGAAGGATCTTCACACCAAGGCCGTGGTTCTTCGCTGCAATAGTCTCGGTGACCTCTACGTCTTCCCATCATCGGTCATCCACCACCACGCCCATGGACTCGTCGCCACCACCTCCACCGAGCTTTGGCACCGTCACTTAGGACATCCGGGACGTGACGCCATGTCCCAACTTCATAAGAACTCTTTTATTTCATGTAATAAGGCAGCCTCGCATGTTTGTCATGCTTGTAAACTTGGCAAACACGTGCGCTTTCCCTTCGCTAGGTCTACATCAATAAGCGTCGAACCATTTAAGTTGATACATTGTGATCTTTGGACTTCTCCAATATTGAGTAATTCTGGTTTTCAGTACTATCTAGTTATTGTTGACGATTACTCTCATTTCATGTGGACCTTTCCTCTCCGGAAGAAGTCCGACACCGTGGGTATTCTTCTCAATTTTGTTGCCTACATTCGCACACAATTTCACGTCCTCTTGTAGCCATGCAAGCCGATAATGGGACCGAGTTTATCAACTCCACGGTCACCTCTTTCTTTTCCACTCACGGTATTCACCTTCGTTTTTCATGCCCCTACACGTCCGCCCAAAACGGCAAGGCCGAACGTGCTATCCGCACGATCAACGACTTCACTCGCACTCTCCTTTTCCAATCCTCCATGCCGCCCTCCTACTGGGCCGAGGCTCTCGCAATGGCAACATACCTTGTCAATATACGCCCCTTGCAATCCATTGGCTTTTCGGTTCCCTACATTCGCCTCTACGACACAATACCGGATTATGCCGCTCTTCGTGTCTTTGGTTGCTTATGCTATCCCAACCAATCTGCTACGGCCAAGCATAAACTCGCTCCTCGGTCCACTGCTTGTGTCTTCCTCGGATACCCGTCCAATCACAAGGGATACTGTTGCCTCGATATCTCTATGCGTCGAGTCATCATCTCTCGCCATGTCATTTTCGATGAGACTGTCTTTCCATTCTCTTACTCGGTCGACTGTCCCACCAATCCCTTGGTCGCGCTAGGTTTTCTTCTGGACATGGTCACCACGCAACACACACCATCCAACCCTAATCTACCCAACATGCATTTGCATGCAACACCACCGAACTCACCCATCCACACCCCAGCAACCCAATCCCCACCGGCCCGCTCCCCCTCCTCTGGCTCTCCTGCGCGCTCCCCGCCCAGCCACCAGCCTGGCCTTTCCACGCGCCCGCAACCCGCCATGCATGCTGACCCGCAACCCGCCATGCATGACAGCCCGCAACCCGCCATGCATGGATTCCCATCCACCCCCATGACGGATCAGTCCTGTGCCTCCCCTGGTTCGCAGACTACCTCGCCGCCCGCGTCCACGCATGCAGTCCCGCATGGCCAGACACCCTCCCCTTGCTCGGCGTCCACTGACTCCTCCCTGCCGGTCGTGGTGCACCGGCCACCTTCCCCGTCCAACACTCATGCCATGGCCACGCGTGCTAAGCGTGGTCTCTTCCAGCCCGTCGACCATCTTAATCTCTCCGCTATTCACTCCACTGCATCTCCTATTCCGAAAACATACCGGGGTGCCCTCCATGACCCACACTGGCGTCGTGCTATGACCGAGGAATTTGATGCTCTTGTCACTAACGGGACGTGGTCTCTTGTTCCCCGTCCCCCTCGTGCTCATGTTGTTTCAGGGAAGTGGATATTTAAACATAAGTTCCACTCGGATGGCAGCCTCGCTCGGTACAAGGCTCGATGGGTGATACGAGGCTATTCTCAACAGCAGGGCATTGATTTCGATGAGACATTCAGCCCCATTGTCAAGCCTGCCACGATTCGCATCGTCCTCAGCCTTGCGGTCTCTCGGTCGTGGCCGATTCACCAGCTCGACGTCAAGAATGCCTTCCTCCATGGCAATCTTGACGAGGAGGTCTACTGCCAGCAGCCTCCCGGTTTTGTCGACGCTCGCCATCCGGACTACGTGTGTCGCCTACACAAGTCTCTTTACGGCCTTAAGCAGGCTCCACGTGCATGGTACCAGTGGTTCGCCCTGTTTGCCCATCGGCTTGGCTTTGTCGCCTCCAAGTCGGATGTGTCCCTCTTCATCTACTAGCACGGCACGGACCTTGCTTATCTCCTCTTGTATGTGGACGACATTGTCCTCACTGCCTCGACGGATCAACTCTTACGTCACCTCACACAACAGCTCCACTCCGAGTTCGCCATGACGGACCTCGGTGCATTGACATTCTTCCTTGGCATCTCCGTCACTTGGACATCCTTGGGCATGTTTCTCTCTCAGCGTCAGTATGCCTTGGAGCTACTTCACCGCGCTGGCATGGTTGAGTGTCACCCCTCTGCCACTCCGATTGACACTAAGTGCAAGCTTTCAGCTCAGGATGGTCCTCTTCTCTCCGATCCCACCGAGTATCGGAGCTATGCTGGCGCCTTACAGTATTTGACGCTCACGCGACCGGATATCGCGCATGCTGTTCAGCAGGCCTGTTTATACATGCATGCGCCCAGAGAGCCTCATATGCACTTGGTTAAGCGCATTCTCCGGTACATAAAGGGCACCCTAGACCACAGCTTGCACCTCTCGAGCTCCTCCTCCGTGGCACTTACTGCATACTCTGACGCAGATTGGGCTGGGTGCCCTAACACCCGACGTTCTACGTCCGGCTACTGCGTCTATCTTGGTGACAACCTTGTCTCTTGGTCGTCTAAACGTCAGACTACTGTGTCTCGTTCCAGTGCCGAGGCGGAGTATCACGCCATTGCTCATGTTGTTGCTGAGTGCTGTTGGATCCGTCAGCTCCTTGGGGAGCTCCATCACCCTCTGACGTCTGCCACTGTTGTCTTCTGTGACAACGTTAGTACTGTCTACATGGCCTCTAATCCGGTCCAGCATCGTCGTACCAAGCACATTGAGATTGATATCCACTTCGTTCGGGAGAAGGTGTCGCTTGGTGAGGTCCGGGTCCTTCATGTGACATCCTCGCATCAGTACGCTGACATCATGACAAAAGGATTGCCCTCACAGCTCTTCTCTGAGTTTCGTTCCAGCTTATGCTTGTTTCCGTACGACGCACAAGCTGAGGGGGGATGTTAAAGTATTCCTTTTCTCTGTATTTCTTGTAATAGGAAACTAGCACAATATCCCACCGAATATTGTTGTATGATTCGGTTGAGGATTTGCTTTGATCCACCTTGATTACCAAGGCATGTAATCCTATATATTGTGAATACAAGGGCCGCCCCAAGTGTGGCGTGAATCACACAAATCCTACTTTGTTTCTCAAACACATCCTTAGTGTTTCTTCCCTTCTGGGAAGTGCTACATCAGCGTTGAAGATGCCTACAAAGATTGTCATGCCTAGGTGTTCTACGCTATCGTCGTTCTTCCCGAGCGACACGGGTGGCGCCTCCATCTTCCATCTCCAAGCCACCTCCTCCATCCTCCTCTTCCTTGCCGCTGCCGGCCAGAGTCGCCAGGTAAAGCCCCGTGTGACTGATAGCGGCATCGGGTTTGTCTTCTTCCCCCAACCCTCTCCTCTTTGTGCTTCTTCAACCCTAGCCAGATGTGATGCTGTCGAGCGCTGATCCTCCATAGGCGCTGGTTTGCTCGTCGTCCTAGGGCGGGGTGGACGAGGCCAGGGCGGTCAAGGGCCATCTCATCCTGATGCCGCCCCTGCCCAAATCTGGCGTAAGATTGGGGTCGCCAACCCATGTGCGGGTGGCCGTGGCCTTCACCCCTCATGGTGCTGCATGCATATTTGGCAGTGGACGATGGCCACCGAAAAGTCTTCATGAGGTTTCAATTCCAGTTCCTTTTCTCATATAACTAAAGTATTACAGGGTCCATCCATACGCCAGGCAAAAAGGGTTGACCCGAAATATTAAGGGTTGACCAAACTCTGCTTTGAACCATGTTAACCTCCTGCATAAAAACTACTGAAATCTTAATTTGGGACAATTGTTATTTGACACAGCAACCATTGTCTTTGTCTTGTACTGAGAAAGAAGTTTGTAATAGGAAATAAAATAAAATAATGACAGCTCTATATGTGAAATTTGTAGGGGAGATTAAGGTTATAAAAACAATTTTCACACCTTGGCGCGAAGATCCTAAAAAGCTGAAGCTGAGCTATCACTAGCTATTTCCTTATTTAGATCACGAGTTTCATTGTTTTTATTGGTGGGACCGCACAAAGCTATAACGGAATATCACAAGCTATTTAGAACCTTGTAGGATTAGGGGGCATTTCTTCCTTTTGGAATCTAATACTAGTATAAAGTAGCTATGCAATATGTATTTTCACGAGTTCACGAGTCTAATAGTTTGTATGAGTTGGGCAGTTTGAAAAGCAAACTATATATATGCCTCTTTTGGGTGTTTGGTTGGAGTTGTGAAACAAAATGGATTTGTATTCAATTTCAGCTCTTTGCTATAGAAATCATCAGATTACCTACACATATAGCTTTTTACATGGAACTGTGCGTCATCGCTGATTGCATCTGGTCAACAGGTGGTGTACGTCTCCGTCCAGGGATTGGACGCGACGCTCGTCGCCTTCCAGATCGATCGAGCAGCCGCTCGTCGAGATCAAGCAGCTCCTCTAGCGGTTGGATCACCCCGACCTGCACACTGGCCGCCGCCGTTTCTAAACCACCGGAGCGACGAGGGGCAGGAAACGACGGCGTAGCGGGCGTGATGCAAGTTGCATCTCTGACGAGGGATTGCCGCGGAGAATGGGAGGTGGTACGGCCGCTGCCATTGGCATATCGAGGGAGAGAGGGGAAGAGGTCATGGGCGGCTGGGGTGGGCGAGTCGCGAGAGAGAAGCGAACGAGCGAGCCGTTCCGCGTGGTCCGGCCGATTCGGAGGAACGGCCAGGGTCGGCATATATCGAGCGAATATGCCGTTCTGAGGAATGAGTGGGTTCCTGTTCCTGACCAAACACCAGAATTGGGCCTGAGAATGGAACGGACCCGTTACGTTCCACTAGATGATTCAGACCAAACACACCCTTAGAACCTTGTAGGATACAGGGGGTATTTCTTCCTTTTGGAATATAATTTTAATCTTTATCTTTATCTTTACCTAATATTAAAGGAAGGAGGCTTTCATAGTTTTCCATACGCCACTTCTTTATATCCGTTAATTTTATGTTAACTATAAAGATTGATGGCTGAGATTTAAAAGTAAATCTACACACGTGTAAAGAAAAAAAATGTTGCAGAACAAATTCATACGTCTCCCCTCTCCTATCTTACATCGCCCCCTCTCCGTGAGCTATCCCTCTTCCCTCCATTGGTTTTTTTCCCGACCCATGTTTGGTAAAACAATCAATTTTCGTATGGCAACCAGTCTATTTCTTTGGCAATCAAGCCCCAATTCACGTCAATCGCGGGCGGCAATCTCTCTTCTATATACCCTTACCCTTGAATGCCAGCAGCCTGATTTTGTGGCCGTATTGCTGAGGATGCAGCCATATTAAGCAATTTTTCCGTTGATGGGAGAGCTGGAGACGATGCCATGAAGTGGAGCACTACATCCAACATCACTGCTCAGATCGGCGCCGCCGCTCCTCCGCTTCTTCCTATGTCAAGAGCACTACTGCATCGGCGTTGCCATGGACCGCTGCCTCTAGGCTCGAGGTCGACGACTCATTGTTGTCGATCCCCCCACCCCGCACCCCTGGACACCAGCGGCCTGTATTTCACGACCCTTTAGCTCAAGATGTAGTGCCTTATAGCTCGAGATGGAGCCAGCGATGGATAACAGCCGCTTAAATCATGCATAGATAAGATAGGGGCTGGCATGGCACAGGGTGCGGCGGAGTGTTGTGGCACCGGCCTGTGTGCTCGAGGCGGCGGGAACAGCGGAGGCCGCACGATAGGACTAGCGAGGAGGTGCGGAGGAAGGACTTGGGAGGAGGTGCAGATGTTAGGAACATCCCTAGTCTACCTGCTTGGATCCACGTTGAGTTGTTTCTGTTCTGCCTTTCAATGCTCATGGGCATTGCAAACGGTGCAGCGACAAGAACTAGATGGATGGATGGGGGAGATAGAATATAATTCCGATAGAGATCACCGCGAAGCTAGCCGGCCTGGAGTCTGGAGATTACCTATGTTTGCTGATCGAGTCGAATCCATATGGATGCATGCATCGGCAAGCTGCACCCTTCACGTATGGACAACATGCAACACCAATGAATGACCTTAACACCACGTGTCCCTGAGCTCGATCGGGCTCTCCCAGGCCGACACGACATTGTGCCCCACAAGTTAATGGTAGTGCTTGCTTGGTCCTGTCTCGTCTTTGTCCATGCTACATACGTACACTGCAAGGCCCATGCAGCTACAGATTTTGGTGTTTGATAGCTTGGGTGCAGAGGTGTTGTATTAGTTAGTCCTTAATTAAATGGCAGTGATTGAACGATGTGGTATGATTTGTATCAGCCTGCGCTGGTGTCAATAGATCGATTAGGAACAAATTTCACCATTCAGTGTACACCGATTGCTGCATGGTTAAGTCACACTCGGTGTATTTTTCTTTTACAATTACTAGCGCTCATTTACTCATCTAGCTGTTGCGAGCCTCTAAGATATTGCCCCTTCGTATTGCTGGTGGCCACTCCACCATGATCGGTATTGCATGGAGGTGGACCAGATGTTTACCGCGCCAAGGCCATAGGAATATCGTTCTAACTTGAATATTCCATGTGACCAATGTTAGCCACATCCTATAGAAGTTCAGATCAAATAGCCACGAGTCAAGTTAGAGGCACACCAGATATATATGTAGGGTGGCCCTATAGGCTTAGAAGCAACCTTAAACCAAAATGAATACAACATGAATGCTCTTAGGAAATTATTATTATTATTATTTGTTTTTCTGAAAGAAATTTTTGAAGTCTTTATCTCATTCCGGCAAATGTTTTAAAAGTTCTTTTATCTCTACCACATCACCGCAACCTAATGTTTAGACCTTTACATGCAATGTGTTCTTTTAGTAGGAGGTGTGGCCTGCGAGAATATTTTTCCTACCGTTGCAACGCACGGGCATATTTGCTAGTACTATATAAAGTAGCTATGCAATATGTATTTTCATGAGTTCACAAGTCTAATAGTTTGTATGAGTTGAGCAATATGCAAAGCAAACTATATATATGCCTCTTTTGGTGCCAACTTGCCAAGTACAATTGTTGGTACTTCTACAGAGATCAAATACACCTTTTTCTATTTCTGATTCTGTCTCTTTATTGCAGCTAAGTTGATGCAATTCATTGTTGCGGGGAATCTTCTTGGCTTTACTACCTCCTCGGTCCTGGTAGCAAGAGGCCCCGAAATACTAATGCTAGTAATGACCATATTGTTATACATTATGTATGAAAGATTATTGAAACCTAAGATAAGACTCACATGGTGGAAAAATCACACCACATACTAATAGTGTATACTATATGGAACAAACCAATCTCAGAGTCGAAAAATTTGAATTTAATTTTGTTGGTAGGCTCTCAATGAACGTCAAGCATGTCATAATGAAGTATATGTTATCTACTCCCTCCGCTCCTAAATATAAGTCTTTTTAGGGATTCTACTATGTACTACATACGGAGAAAATGAATGAATCTACACTCTAAAATATGTCTATGTACATTTGTATTTAGTTCGTAGTGGAATCTCTAAAAAGACTTATATTTAGGAACAGGGGAAGTAGATTTCTATGTTTAAATTCATTCTCAACTTCTTATTTTATAAACTAGTGGAAGCTCTGCTATACACAAAATTAAATTAATCACATTCTAGATGTGCATATCCAATATCTAGTCATATGTGTGCAAAAGTTGCAAGACACATTCTAGATGACCAGAGTCTACAATTGTTTATGTTCTTCGATCATTACAATAATTGTGCTATTTGAAGTATAAGGACACATCATACACATGTTGTCAATTTATTATTGGACCCAAGTTGCAAGACACATTTAGCATACCCTGGAAGTTTATATAAGTCTACCTAATAATACACTAGAAACCACTATTAATATTTTTGTTATATTGTATGCTTTACAAATCTATATCATGATATTATTATATATGAACACACACATGAAAATATATATATTTATACACTATATAGTTAATATAATTTCAAAAAATTAATTCAAAGAGAAATTTTGTTATATCATACAATTTAAGTTTAGTAGAAACAAAATATTAGTGATATATATTAAAACTACAAAACAAACAGAGAATATTATAGGTATTATTTAGCAACACTTGTGTTTTGTTAACTATGAGAATTAACGGTGTACTAATTAAATATATAATTTTGTACAACTAGTTTAAATAAGTACAAATGTTTATTATAAAAATAAGGCCTCCTTTGACTAACATGATTTTTGTAGTATTTACATAGGATTGTAATCGTATGGATTTTTTCCTCTGCCGATCGTTTGATCTACAGGAATAGAAACCTTGGGAATCAATCCTATGGAACTTTCCCTTCTCTCGAAAAGAATCCTGACGGGAAAAAAGAGCGCTCGTACGCCGCTCGCTCACCTGCGCGCTCAGTTTTCGCGGTAAATAACCCGCGTAACTTCTCACGGCACCCTCACAAAAAATAGATCACCACTTTCCCTAGTCCCTCTAGCATTGGCCTAGTCGTGCTGCGCCGCCACGGCCAGCCGTTTGCCTAGCTCCTCGACCGTTCGCTCAGACTTCTGCTCAGCTCCTCTGCCGACCTACTTGCTTTTCTTCTGTCTTGGATGTCCAGCAACAGGGTACGCTGGAGGCAACTCAAACGCCAGATCCGGTCCTCCATTGCTTCCCATGATTTCTAGCTATTATACACATGGATTAGATTGATTTGTTTAGTATTAGCTTGCAATCTGTAGGTTCTATTCATTTTTCCAGACCGAGATTATTATTTCAGGATTTGGGGATTTTCTTTGCAGCTATTAGGTCAAAAAAGAAATCTCAGATTTGAGTAAATCTCAATTCACTATGTACTGGCTAATGTCTGGCCCGTTTATTTCACTATTGGCTTCTGCGACCGCGTTATGATTGTGCCCATATTGTTAATTTTCCTGTGGTTCCTTGCCACTATATGAGCAGCATGAGTCCATTTTGTTCATAGCTATTGGATCATCACAGATGGGACATGGTATTTTTGTGTGTGCGCACAAGGCACTAAAATCCCCCTTTCAAGGATTCTTTTCTGAACAAATATCATTGATGTCCTGTAAAAACATGTACGCTAACAATTTGATGCATGTAGATGGATGATCTATAGTGCTTGTCTGAGCGACAAGGCCATCATCTGTAATCAAATGGGGAAATTGATCTTCAAGTTGATGGTGGGACTACAAGTCTGCATCCAGAAATAGGTGATCTCCTCGTCCTCGACCTCCTCGTCTCCTTCATCGCTGGAGGTGATCTCCTCCGCCGAGTCCTCCCCGTCCGACGGGTCAAGACTGAACCAGGAGAGGGGAACGACGGCGCCATTATCTGCCCGCTCCGGGAAGAAGACGTCGACGTTGGCGTAGTGGGCGATGGCAGACACCCGAATGGCGATGTTCTCGCTCTCCGCCGACAGCTCAGGCAGCGCCTCCTGGCGGAAAGTCGCCAGCTGCGACATGCGCACGCCGGGGTACCAGGCCCTGACGAACTCCAGCGCCTTGGCGGCGCCGGCTCGTGCGGCGGAGATCTTCCAGGCATCAAGCCGCTGCACCGCCAACTCCAGCCAATCGGCCGTCCGACTAGGAGTCCGCGGAATCGGACTACCCGGCCATAAGGCCTCCAAGACCCGAGCCCCGGCGCGCTGAAGCCGGCGGAGCATGCGGCACGTCGGCTCAAGGAATATCCTGACGGCCATGAGCTGCTCACCCATGGTCCGAGGCCGGTTCTGAGGAATGTCCTTGCCCTCGCGCCGGCTCGCCTCGCACTCAGCCTCGATCGCCATGCAGACAGCCACGGAGTGGCCTGGGAGGAACTCTGCACAAAAGAAGGCGGCGGCGTTAGTAGACGGCCCCCGACAGCAGTCGGCGGAGAGAAGTCGGAACAGAAGGAAAAAGAGCTCACCATCGAGCATGTCCTCGATCACGCAATAGCCGTCATCAAGGAGCTTCTCCCTCTCAAGCCAGCCTCGTCCGCCTCCAGCTTCCGGACCTGCTCCGTGTGCCGCAGGGCCAGCTCCGCCAGCTCTTTCTCCAGCCGGTCGCGCTCAGAAGCCGCCTGGTCACGCTCCTGCCTCAGGGCCTGGAGTTGGCCCTCAAGATCGGTCGCGCGTTGGACCAGCTGGGCGTTGGCCGCTGCCAAAAGAAAAACGAGCAGGCGGCGTCAACTATCTACTTCAACAGAAACTAAAACAGCTGCCAGAGAAGATCCGGCCCGACTACTCACCAGTCCGCCCGAATCTCGGGGGCTACACCCAGTGGGTGCGCTGGCGCGCCCCCACTAAAGAATGGCATACTTACTTCGACTCTGAGCCAGCTCGGAAGTCCGGATGGCGAGCGTCTGCTTCTGCGCGTTGTACGCGGCCACCCGCATGTTGTGGAGGTCCTACAGCAGTTGCAAGCATTTCAAAAAAAAGAACAAAGCGCCTTGGAGTTCCAACCCGCCTGCTCAGCAGCCGGCTCGGAACTTGGGGTCTACACCGAGTGGGTGCGCTGGCGCGCCCCCACGGAAAACTACAAGAAGAGGAAGCGAAAAGGAGAAAGACATACCCGGACGGCCGTCCGTGTCGCTAGCATGTCGTCCCTCGCCTCCAGGATGGAGGCATTCTGGGTGAGGAACCGGTCCTCCATCTCCTGCACCGCCAAGTTCAAAGGCGGCAGGGCCGGCTTCCTCTACCCGGACCGAGGAGACAGCGCTGGTAGCCCCAGTGCCGACCCTCCGCGAGCTCGAGGACGTGGTGTCTACCTGCTGCTTGGGTTCCGACGCCGCCCGCACTGCACGACGGTGCGAAGGAGCGCGCACCGTCAAGGCCCGACCTGCCGTCTGGTCGGTGCCGGCTGGTGGAACCCCCGGCTGGTAGGTTCGCCACCTCCTCGCCCGCCTGCAGCCGGCTCGCGCTGGTTCCCCTCCACCTCAGGAACGACGGTGTCGGGGACCTGCTGCTCCGGCGCCGACTGACCAGCTCCGACCGCTCCAGGCGACGTCTGGTTCTGCGCCACCTCCGCATCCGGCCGGTCGAGGGGAATGGTCTCCGAGACCCCGCCACCAGCCGGATTCGCCTGGGCCTTCCTCGCTGCCTCCGCCTACGCCTCCGCTTGGGCCTTCCGCGCCGCCTCGGCTTCCGCCTCTGACGGTGTCCTGGACTAGCGGGTACTCACCACGTCATCCCCCGATCAGTTAGATTGGGCCGAGGACCCCCATGGCGTATACTCATGGGCCAGTTCGGACAGCTGCCGCATACAAGGAAGATTCCACAAGACTTGGTGATCAAGACAAGGACTCCTCCCCACCGGCGTATTCGGCTAGGACTCTTGTCATCCTAGGCCTTTGGTGCATTATATAAACCGAGGCCAGGCTAGTCGATCGATATATACAATAATCATAATCATAGGCTAGCTTCTAGGGTTTAGCCTCTACGATCTCGTGGTAGATCAACTCTTGTAATACTCATATCATCAAGATCAATCAAGCAGGAAGTAGGGTATTACCTACATCGAGAGGGCCCGAACCTGGGTAAACATTGTGTCCCCCGCCTCCTGTTACCATTAGCCTTAGACGCACAGTTCGGGAACCCCTACCCGAAATCCGCCGGTTTTGACACCGACATTGGTGCTTTCATTGAGAGTTCCACTGTGTGATCGGCAAAAGGATCGATGGCTCGTCTGCAGATTAACTGCGACGTCGACATCTTCATCACCGGCTCGACTGGTCACCTTGGCTTGACCGAGGACTGTGCCCTGCCTCCGATCGTCATGTTCGGACGAGGGCCTTCATCAACACCAACTCCGATCTCTATCAAGATCATGGAGGAATCATCCATGGAGTTCGGGGGCTCAACGTCAACATTGCCCTCGGGCGACCGTGCTGTTTTTTTGGACAGCGAACTCGTATCCGCCGGCACCGCCTCCTGGAGTGTCGTTTTAACGACCGCTTCGGTGGAATTGTGCGGAATTGAGTCTACAACAACCCTGGAAAACTTTGTCGAGTTCCGATGGAGGAATCTCTGACAATCTACGATATACCAGAGCCCTGTCAAATCCAGACGGGAATCTGGACGAATTTAGGGCGTGATCTCCAGAGCCTAGCTCAGAGGTCCTTTGGAAGATCCAACCGTTCATTTGCTGCGGAATCCCCATATCTACCACCCCTCAAAATTTCAGCTCGACTCGACCGTCCAAACTCTGGGAACCTTCCATTAGTGCATCACTTTTCAGATCTGTTTTCTGCGCGAATACGGATCCGGTCCGAATTCATGTTTCTTTATGAACGTGATATTGGACAACCTTTTTAAATGAATTTTCTTCTAAGGTATTGCGCGTTTTTCTTAACACGTGCCCATAAAATTTTAAGGCTCCTCTGAGGTAATCTTCGCCATCACGCTGGTGTCAAACCAGTCCGGCGATATAGCTCCACGGCTGCCGACCTACGCTAGACATGTCATCGCTTTTTGAGCCGAGCTCAACTTCTTCGAATCCTCACCTCGGCGAGCCGAACAAGAGTTCGGAATCGCCAAAGTTAAATCATCACCAACATCGCCGCCCCACAGATAACACGGAGAGGGCACACCGGCATCGCCGCATGGTCACTTCATCAAACCAGCATTGGCCGTGTCACAAGTTACGACCTGCACCGGCATGGCCGCACTGTTGCTTCTTCGAGCCGATGTCCATCACGCCAAACTACTTCAACACCTCGGCGGACATGGCAGCTGGAACAACTCACCGGCCTGCTCCGTCACCTCGGCCAGACCGGGGACTTGGCTATTTCTTCATCAACATACTCCGGTGACTTCGACGTCACCAGCCGACCAACTTCGTCACGTTAGCTGGACCGAGGGCTTTGCCTCGGCAAGCCAACCTTTGCCAGCTTCGCCATGCCATCGCTTTATCGCCCATCAGGCAATGGGTGTGCAGATCGATTCCCAATTTTGGGAGTTGCTTTTCTTCGGACTGCTACAACAGATAAACCAGGTGCAGGTAATGGACTTTGACTGCGTCACGTGGTCTCTTTGGCGTCACTCTGCCGGCCTACATTGGCTGTGCTATGTCACCACTTCGGAGTGCCGAGCTCTTCGCTCCGCCACCTCGGGACCGGCTTGGGGGATGGAACCTTGTACCGCATCAAGCTCGGACCACGTCATCAATGCCGAACGCATTAACCAGCTAAGTCACTTTCATGCTCAAAGCTTTAAATTTTTAACCTGCGTTCGGTTCGACCAAGCATTATACTTTTTTGAAAAAAGTTGTTTGTGAAAAAATTCCTTGTCATAACTTTGTTTGTGACACACATATTCAAATACCCCGTTTATTTCGGGGCTCCCTTGATGGAGCTTTTCCTCTTGCATATGATTATACTTGTATGGCTTCGTTCCTTGTTCGTGTATTACGCCACAATACGCACCTTACTGACCTAAGCGATTTGCAAGCTGGGTTGCCTCGCTCCTGTGTTTACCCCTACGTTCCCGATTGTTCGGCTAGGGAGTAAAGGGAGCACCTCTGCGATTGTCACGATCGGGTCATCCGAGCCGGACCTCAGACCGGGTGAAGCCGAAAGCTAGCGCTCTTACTGTTTTCAATAATGGTCGGCACACAACGGAACTCATGAGTACAAAAAATCTATTGCACAAGTCTCATAGTAATAATGAGCAACCGAAGAAAGGTATCGGTGGGGGTACTATTTTCTTCGAAGATGGTTCTTACACTTCATCAGTAATATAGCATAAGTTCCCTGAGCGTCCTTTGTCTGTTACAGCCTTATGGCCTGATTGCCTGGTTATCGGAAACATCGTCGATATTCTCGACAAGTGGAGTACATAACACTTTTCGGCCTTTAGCCGAAGAGGGAGAAGCCGACGGTCGGTTAAGACGCTTTTAAAGTTCGGGTGAACACAGATATGATATAAGTACTTCGGTACATACAATCATTATACCTAAAATTCTTTTGGCCAAGTCACTTGGGGCTCTTAAATTTATATGAGCTATTTTATAGTAAATGTGTTTTCTTCTTGGTCGTTGCAAAGTCTTTTTCTACCGCTCCTTTTTTGACTCGAAGTCTTGAGATCGGATGTGTCATGTTAAAGCACGACAGAAGCACAATTTTTTTCCAATTCTCGGATTGGCACCGAACACTTGATCTTGTTCGGACGTCATGTTTTTACTGACTTTTTTGGTTTTCCAAGCTTTTGGCACTTTTAAACTATTTGTCTGTTTCCAGCATAAGTCTCGCAGTGCAACGTCGGACACCTTTAGAGATTCGGCAAAAACATTCTCGAATGTTGCTATTTATGCATCGGTTTCGAATTGTGTCTTCGGTCAATAGTTGGGTTGCCCGGCTCCTATGCTCCTCCTATGTTCCGCTTTGTTCGGCTAGGTGTGCAACCGGAGAACCACTGCGATTGTGCTTCTAGCTCACATGGTTAAGCACCTCAGTGGAGATAGCCGAAAACTGACTATCACAATAAGCGCAAACTGGTCAGCGATCCGATGACCGTGTTAAATGATGAGCCGTTCATAACATTGGCCGAAGTGTTTACGACTTGACCTCTGCTGTCGCCAAACACTAACCCGGGGCTCGTAGCTAGCTTCCACAGTTTAAAGCTCCTATGACTAAGTGAAAGTTATAAAGCCAAGATATCTGATTGCCTCGTTTGTGCTAACACAACCGCCTCCGGGCACCGAGACATCGGCTAAGGGTTGTCTTGTTATTGCGGAAACACCCTGCGTATTATCTACAAAGGGGTAAAAGCCGACGATGAGCCACTTTCAACTGATAAACCGTCGCAATGGAGTCAAAATAACTATATATCATCAGCATTTGTATTCATTATACAAGCATTGCCTTCCGTAATTATCGTTATAAAGCCATAAATATGCATCAATTTGATTTAAGATTTTGGCCAAGCTGGGTTGCCTGGCTCCTGTGCTTACCCCAACGTTCCCGATTGTTCGGCTAGGCGGTAAAGGGAGCACCTCTGTGATTTGTTACTACCGGGTCATCCGAGTTAGTACTCAGACTGGGTGAAGCCGAAGCTTAGCAATCTTAAAGGATCACATTGGTTGGCAACGACGGAAGTGAAAATTTTGGTTCATTAATACCATAGAATTCGGGAACTTTCCTCGAACTAAATCCTCAATATTTTGCTCCCACATCGATCGGAGCTGAGGTTTCATGATCATGCTTAGCATGACAACCCAAAGAAAGGAACCGATAGAGGGACTATTTTCTTTGGAAGATGTTTCTTACGTTAAAAAGTAATATAACATATCTCTCCACGTACCTTTGTTTATAAAACCGTATGGCCGGATTGCCTTGTTTGTCGTAAATCTTTACCCTCATAAAGGCTTTATAAAGTAGGACAAACACTCCTCAGCTTCTGGCCGAGGAGGTGGAAGCCGATGGTCGGTCAGCAAAGTTTTGTACAATGCGGATCCGAGCATTAATGATGTAAAAGTAACTTGGATTACATAGAATCATTACACATACTTTGTGATTTTACTCTCGATATCGATCCTTAATTCGGCCACCCGTGCCCACATTAAGGCTCGGGGGCTACTGGGCTTCGTGCTTATCTTTTACAAATATTAAAGGGGTACATCGATCCCCTGGTCTGGTGTTGCCACCCGACCAGTGTCTCGGGGGCTACTGCATTGCCTATTCAAATGCAGAAGATTCAAAGTGCTCAGTGTTCGGCTTGACCGAACCATGCGCAAATGTGTCTTCGGAAAACAATAGGTACCATCTGGACCTATATAGCGTCAAGCTAATATATTGCGGCAACTTCTGAAGACCCTCTTTCAAAGGCCCGTTCGCCGATCACTATTATCTCTAATATATTACACTGCGTCTATTTCTACGTATGCTGCCGAGCTAGGAGTTGATCCTCAGGCCGATTTCGCGCATCGACCTGAGTCTCAGGGGCTACTAGGATCAGCGGTTTCATGTTTTCCTTCAAGTGCATCTCGGATATTAGGCCAACATGCACCTTGAGGGCTACTGGCTATACATCTCGTCAGAGATTACATTGCACAATTCGGAATTAAATTCATAAAAATCATCCCGTGGCCAAGGTGGTGCACCACCTCGGAAGCAGTCCGGCATAAAGCTCGGGCGCTAGTGGCTGGCTCCATAGAGGGCATTTCTGGTATTAAGCTTAGCTAAACTCTTTCAACTTTTTTGAACCAAGGTGATCTATGACACCTCGGATATAGTCCGCGTTGGAGCTTGGACACAGTCCAGCGTTGGAGCTCGGATACATTCCGGTGTTGGAGCTCGGATACATTCCGGTGTTGGAGCTCGGAAGCAGTTCGGCGTTGGTGCTCGGTTGCAAAAGACACCTCGAATGTAGTTCGGCGTTGGAGCTCGGACGAAGGAGGACACTGCCGCCCGGGAACAACTTCAAACCCGAGGTGTGGCATAAAAATAACAAGGCATTGATAAAGGCCGAGAACTTAAAGGGGCTCCTCAGATACCCGACGTGTAAACTCTTCGGATTTACTTCAGCAATTCTGAAGATCGAAGATGAGCAGATTTGTTGAACCAGTTTTCAAGACCGACGACCGAAGATGAAGAACAGTGCGGAAGAATCGAGGAGCGTCCCCAACTTGAAGACCGGTTCAGGGGCTACTGACGGTGTCCTGGACTAGGGGGTAACTCACCACGTCATCCCCCGATCAGTTAGATTGGGCCGAGGACCCCCATGGCCGTATACTCATGGGCCAGTTCGGACAGCTGCCGCATACAAGGAAGATTCCACAAGACTTGGTGATCAAGACAAGGACTCCTCCCCACCGGCGTATTCGGCTAGGACTCTTGTCATCCTAGGCCTCTGGTGCATTATATAAACCGAGGCCAGGCTAGTCGATCGATATATACAATAATCATAATCATAGGCTAGCTTCTAGGGTTTAGCCTCTACGATCTCGTGGTAGATCAACTCTTGTAATACTCATATCATCAAGATCAATCAAGCAGGAAGTAGGGTATTACCTCTATCGAGAGGGCCCGAACCTGGGTAAACATTGTGTCCCCCGGCTCCTGTTACCATTAGCCTTAGACGCACAGTTCGGGACCCCCTACCCAAGATCCGCCGGTTTTGACACCGACAGCCTCCGCCGCCGCTTGGGACTGCGCCTGTGCCGCCGCCTCCACCTGCGCGTCAGCCCGCGCCTTCTCCTCCGCCTCCTGCGCCTCACGTGCCTCCCGGAGGGCGACAGCTGGATCCGGACGCTGAGTATCCACTGAGCCGTCCACCGGGTCCATCACCGTGGCAGACGAAGCCCGCGAGGTGGCACAGGCCGCCCTGTTCAACAGGAAAGCAAAGATTAAGAAACACCCCGAGAAAGAATAGAAGTATAAAGTCAGAAAAGGCAAGCATGCTTACCCGGACGTGAGCGGCAAGGGCTTGGGCCCCTTCCGGCGGGCAGCCGCCTTCTGGGCCTCCTGCCGCTTGGTGGCCTCCGCCTGCTTGGTGGCGTCCACCCTCTTGGTCTTCTTGGCCGGGTGGCTGCCGTATCTGCCCCCTGGCGGCGCTTGTGCCCGACAGGTGCGGCCGCCGGCTGCGGCGCCGAAGTGCCGGCTCCTCTCTCTGCGCCCCCCTCGGGCGGGCGCTGCTCATCGTCGTCTTCATCATCGTCCGGCCAAGACCGGACGTCACCTACTCCTCCTCCTCCACCTCCTCTGGAGCCGCCTGCTCTGGGGCCACCCGATCCCCCTCCGCCTCCTGCGGAGCCGCCTGCCTCAGCACCGCCATCTCCTTCGCCGCCTCCTCCGGCGACCTCCTCATCGCCGCCTTCCTTCATGGCGGCAGCCCTAGCTCGGGGTCCTCAATGTCACTGTCCTCGCGGTCCGACATCCACTCGTGACCAGGAGGCGGTGCGCCTTGGCCCGGGAAGCGCTGCCATGAGAGCTGACTGGTCAAGTCAGAAGAATAAGAAATGTAAAGAATGGAGCAGCCGGATCTGACACGTACCACAGGAGGAGGGTTGATCCGGCTATAGGGCTCCTTGCCAATGTGCCACTCCGCGTTGTTGAGCTTGTAGTTGGTATGTCATTGACGTGAAGGGCCACCACCCCCCTCGGCATCTCCTTCGTCGACATCCTGCATGGATCTCGGCGGCCGCTCATCTCGCAGATGAGGTGCAGCCGGAGCTGGAGCAGCGACACACGGTGCATGATGAAGCCGGCCACCAGGTCGGCCGGCTGGAGGCCCTCCTGGCTGGTCATCTCCTTCAGCCGGACGAGGACGCTGACGATGTTTGGAGGCAGTGGTTTCTTGGGCGGCTGCTATTGCCAGTTGCCGCGTGATCCAGCAGGCGGCCCCGACACGTAAGGCGGCAAGTTGATGTAGTCTAAGTTCTAGAGATTCCCGACGTAGAAGAATAACCTCTACCAGAGCTTGGCCGACTCGTGCAGAGGAATCGGAGGGAAGCGTGTGCCAATTCCTGAGCGCCTCAAGGCCACGCACGCTCCGCATGGGGCCGACTCGTCCTTCGCCGGCATACCAAGCTTGAGGTAGAAGAACATACCCCATAGCTTGATAGTCGGCTGCACGCCGAGGTACCCCTTGCAGAGGGAGACAAAGGCAGAGATGCACAGCACCGTGTTGGGGGTGAGGTGGTGCGGCTGCAGTTGGAAGTGATCGAGTAACTCCCAGAAGAAGCCTGAGGCCGGGAGCACGAAGCAGCGAATGAAGTGGGCACGGAAAACCACGTACTCATCCGGCTTCGGCTGCGGCGAGACCTCCGTCCCGGGGATGCGTACCTCCACGTTGTCGGAGCGAGGTATTCTCCGCGTCGCACGGAGGAAGTCGACGTGGTCTTGGTGGATGGTGGATCTCATCCATCCACTCTTCGCCATGACGCCGGACGGTGAGGGAGAGCTCGTCGGAGAGGAAAGGGAGAAGAACGCTGATAATCCCCATATGCAGGGAACCATCATAGCAATTTCCAAAGTTGGAAGTGATAAGCATGGAGTGTCGAACCAACAAGGAGCTAAAGGTAGGATCAATATTCTCTCGAGTCCTATCTGCCACTGATACGACTCTACGTACACCGAACGTTTGCTTCCAACTAGAAACGAGAAATAAAACTACGTTGTGGGTATGAAGAGGATAACTTTGCATGGTATCGGAGAGCTAAAATATAAAAGTAGGTGCTCTTATCATAAAGTTAGAATATATTACTAAATATTATAAATAGCGAGTGTGGAATAATGATGGGTCGGTGTGCGGAATTGTCCTAGGCAATTGTTAAAAAGACCGGTAATCACTATTGCAATTTCATACGAGGGAGAGGCATAAGCTAACATACTTTCTCTTCTTGGATCATATGCACTTATGATTTGAACTCTAGCAAGCATCCGCAACTACTAAAGATCATTAAGGTAAAACCCAACCATAGCATTACATATCAAGTCCCCTTTATTCCCATACGCCGTGACCCACTTATCCGTGTTTATGCTTCTGTCACTCAAGCAATGCAGACAATAAGTAAACCATGGACATATTGCAACACCCTACAGCGGAAATCCCTCACGCTTGCGCGACACGAAGGGCACAATAGGACATCACCAAAATAAAACATACAACTCATACCAATCTAGATCATTAATCAACCCAAAGACAAAGGATATCTACTCAAAACATCATAGGATGGCAACACATCATTGGATCATAATATGTGGCATAAAGCACCATGTTCAAGTAGGGATTACAGCGGGGTGCGGGAGAGTGGACCGCGTAAAAGACATGAGGATGGTGATATTGATGAAGACGATAACCGCGGCGATGATTCCCCTCCCGATGGCACTCCGGCGCCACCGAGAGAGAGGAGGAGAGGTTCTCCCCCTTGTGCTTCCTCCTCCATGGCCTCCCCCTGGATGGGGAGAGGTTCCCCCTCTGGTCCTTGGCCTTCATGGTGATGATGGCCCCTCTGGGATCCTTCCCCATGGTCTTCGGTGATGATGGCCCCCTCTGGCAGGGTGCCAGAGAAGGCCTAGATTGATTTCTCGTGGCTACAGAGGCTTGCGGCGGTGGAACTTCCGATCTAGGTTATTTTCTGGAGGTTTGGGCATTTATAGGAGAGGTTAGCGTTGAGGACAAGTCAGGGGGGCCCACGAGGAGTCCACGAGGCAGGGGGCGCGCCCTCCACCCTCGTGGGTCCCATGGGACTCCCCTCCATTAACTCTTTGTTCCAGTATTTTTTATATTTTCCAGAAAAATTCTCTGTTGATTTTCATTGCATTCCGAGAACTTTTATTTCTGCACAAAAACAACACCACGACAGTTTTGCTGAAAACAGCGTCAGTCCGGGTTAGTTCTAATCAAATCATACCAAAATCATATAAAACTATTGTAAACATGGCATGAATACTTCATAAATTATAGATACATTGGAGACGTATTAGCATTCCCCAAGCTTAATTCCTGCTCGTCCTCGAGTAGGTAAATGATAAAAGAAATAATTTATGAAGTGTGAATGCTAGAAAGTGCTTAAGTTTGATCAATGATAGTTTCAATCACTTTTTCTAGCATCATTATATATCATAATAGTAGCTTAACTCATAAAGCTTCTCATGATCAAGTAACAATCTATTCACATGTTAAAGTATAGATCATAAACTTTCTTGAAAACTAACAAACCATGCTCTTAGTCATGGAACAATTGGAATTCATCTTATTTTTAGGAAGGGTCGATGTAAGAGCTTTGATTTAGCAAACTCCACATACTCAAGTATCATTTAATCTTTCACAATTGCTAACACTCATGTGATATTTATGGGTTCAAAGTTTCAGTCGGACACAGAGAAAGATAGGGGCTTATAGTTTCGCCTCCCAATGTTTTACCTCAATGGTAATGTCAACAATAATAATTTATGAAAACATACATCCAAGTGGATATATATATCTGGATCGCTCCAACACAAAGTGCCCGCCAAAGGAAAAAGTGCAAAAAGGAATGGTGATGATCACCATGACTCTTGTATAAGGGTAGAAGATAAAAGTAAAAGATAGGCCCTTTGCAGAGGGAAGCAGAGGTTGTCATGCACTTTTATGGTTGGACGCACAAAATCTTAATGCAAAAGAACGTCACTTTATATTGCCGCTTGCGATAAGGACCTTTATTATGCAGTCCGTCACTTTTATTTCTTCCCTATCACAAGTTCGTATAAAGCTTGTTTTCTTTGCACTAATAGATCATACATATTTAAGGAGCAATGTTTATTGCATGCACGATGACAACTTACTTGAAGGATCTTACTCAATCCATAGGTAGGTATGGTGGACTCTCATGGCAAAACTGGTTTAAGGGATGTTTGGAAGCACAAGTAGTATCTCTACTTGGTGCAAAGAATTTGGCTAGCATGAGAGGGAAAGGCAAGCTCAACATGTTGGATGATC
Source organism: Triticum aestivum (assembly GCF_018294505.1). Lineage (NCBI taxonomy): Eukaryota > Viridiplantae > Streptophyta > Magnoliopsida > Poales > Poaceae > Triticum > Triticum aestivum. The sequence goes on from NC_057799.1 coordinate 14,683,363, forward strand.
CAAGACAATATAACGTTTCGGATATAGGAAAACATAACCCATTAAGTTGTCTTCCTTGTCCAACATCAACCTTTTAACATGTCATATTTTAATGAGTGCTCACAATTACAAAAGATGTCCAAGATAGTATATTTATATGTGAAATCTCTCTTCCTTCAATATTCTTTCATGAATTGTTCAAGTGACCAATATTACGTTTACTAACTTTCAATAAATTTTACCACCTATACTTATTATGTGTGAAGTCATTACTCCCCATGGTATAATTATATGAAACATATATATATATATATATATATATATATATAAATTCAGATTTATGATATTCAATTCATTCAACCATTTACTCATAGGATATACGTGAAGCACGTGAGTAAATGACAAACTACTCCAAAAGATATAAGTGAAGAACAAGAGTAGTCCAATAATTAACTAGCCATGGGAGGATTCTTTTTCATTCAAGATTTCAAATCCAATGATTTTATTCAAACAGCAAGTAAAATTGAAAATACGCTCCAAGCAAAACACATATCATGTGACGAATAAAAATATAGCTCCGAGTAAGGTATATCGATAGTTTTGAAGACGAAAGAGGGGAGGCCTTCCGGGGCATCCCCAAGCTTAGGCGCTTGAGTCTTCCTTGAATGTTACCTTGGGGTGCCTTGGGCATCCCCAAGCTTAGGTTCTTTCCACTCCTTATTCTCCTCATATCGACATCTCACTCAAAACTTGGAAACTTCAATCACACAAAACTTAACGGAACTTCGTGAGATGGGTTAGTATGATAAAGAGTAAATCATTCACTTTGGTACTGTAAAAGACAAGATTCATAATTGCTCTCACACAATGCCTACTGTACCATATCATTTCTACAAATTATATTGAGCAATATAAGCCATAGAAACTAGAAAACAAGCGAACTATGCTATGAAAACAGAATCTGTCAGAAACAGAACAGTGTGTAATGATTTGAACAACAACCATACTTCTGCTACTCCAAAAATTCTGAAATAAATTGGTGGACGTGAAGAATTTTTCTATTAATCTTCTCCAAAAATAATCAACTCAAAAGCACTAATCTGTAAAAAATGACAGCTAATCTCGTGAGCGCAAAGTTTCTGTTTTTTACAGCAAGATCACATTAACTTTCACCCAAGTCCTTTCATGATCTACAAGCATGAAAATTTAACTACTCTCCACATAAGCAGAATTCTTCTCATTCAGAATAGTGGGAGCAAACTCAACAAAATAATTGTCATGTGAGGCATAATCCAATTGAAAATTAAAATCATGATGACAATTTTCATGGTTAACATTATTCTTTATAGCATACATGTCATCGCAATAATCATCATAGATATCAACTTTGTTCTCATAATCAATTGGAACCTCTTTCGAACTAGTGGAATCATTACTAAATAAAGTTCACACTCTTCCAAATCCACTTTAGATGATAGTATTATTTATACTCCAAAAGATATAAGTGAAGTTCATGGAGCATTCTACAATTAATATAGACTAACCAATATCCAAGCTCAAAATATATAAGTGAAGCACACGAAGCATTCTATAAAACCATACTCAAAAGATTTAAGTGAAGCACAAAGAGCATTCTATAAGATCATATTTAAGATATAAGTGAAGCACATGAAGCATTATATAAGATCAATGAAGGGCTATCTCATACTATCATGGTTCCTAAAAAAAACGAAAAACACAAAGAACACAAAATCATGTGAACAAAAGAAAAACCGAGGTATACTTATAATTGTTGAAGAAGAAAGATGGGATGCCAACCGGGGCATCCCCAAGCTTAAATGCTTGAGTATCCTTGGAATATTTACTTGGGGTGCCTTGGGCATCCCCAAGCTTGAACTCTTGCCTCTCTTTATTCTTCTCACATCGGTAACTCCTCGTTCTTCGAACACTTCATCCACACAAAACATAACAAAAACTTTGTGAGATCCGTTAGTATAATAAAGCAAATCACTATCTTTAGGTACTGTTGCAAACTCATTGCAATTTCATATTAGCACTATATATACTGTATTCCAACTTCACCATGGTTCATACCCCCCGATACTACCCATAGATTCATCAAAATAAGTGAACAACACATAGAAAACAGAATCTGTCAAAAACAGGACAGTCAGTAGTAATATGGAAATTTAGTAAACTTCTGTAACTCCAAAATTCTAAATAAAATATGAAAATTTAAACAATTTGTACAGAAGTAATTTTAAAAAGTTTCAGACCCATTTGACTTTTCAGTAAAAAATATAAATTCACGCGCTACAGCCAAAGTTTCTGTTTTTGTAGTGCACATAGTAAACAAGCAATCTAATCATCCTAAAACCAAAGCTTGGCACATTATTTTTATAATACAATGGATATATGAAAGGGGATAATTATTTACATAGAAACTTCCATGAAAAATTCTACATTTTTTTATGAGCATGAACACAAGTGCTCAAGGTCGACCCTCACTTCTCCAATGCATAACTTTCCAATCACTTCTTTTTTTGAAAAACTTTTTAGTCATATGAGGCAAGTGCATCTTTTCGTATTTTCATTTTTTTTGATTTTTTTGTATGTTTCACCCACAACTAAGCAAAACTAAAAGAGATAAAAAAATACTTAGTGAAGAAAGCAAACAAGCACACACGAGAATATCAACCCCACGCTATTGCTTCTCGGCAACGGCGCCAGAAAAGGGCTTGATAATCCCCAAGTGCAGGGAATCATCGTAGCAATTTCCAAAGGTGGAAGTGATAAGCATGGAGTGTCGAACCCACAAGGAGCTAAAGGTAGGATCAATATTCTCTCAAGTCCTATCTGCCACTGATACGACTCTACGTACACCGAATGTTTGCTTCCAACTAGAAACGAGAAATAAAACTACGTTGTGGGTATGAAGAGGATAACTTTGCATGGTATCGGAGAGCTAAAATATAAAAGTAGGTGCTGTTATCATAAAGTTAGAATATATTACTAAATATTATAAATAGCGAGTGTGGAATAATGATGGTTCGGTGTGCGGAATTGTCCTAGGCAATTGTTAACAAGACTGGTAATCACTATTGCAATTTCACATGAGGGAGAGGCATAAGCTAACATACTTTCTCTTCTTGGATTATATGCACTTATGATTGGAACTCTAGCAAGTATCCGCAACTACTAAAGATCATTAAGGTAAAACCCAACCATAACATTAACATATCAAGTCCCCTTTATTCCCATACGCCGTGACCCACTTATCCGTGTTTATGCTTCTGTCACTAAAGCAACACAGACAATAAGTAAACCATGGAAATTTTGCAACACCCTACAGCGGAAATCGCTCACGCTTGCGCGACATGGAGGGCACAACAGGGCAGCACCAAAATAAAACATACAACTCATACCAATCTAGATCATCAATCAACCCAAAGACAAAGGATATCTACTGAAAACATTATAGGATGGCAACACATCATTGGATCATAATATGTGGCATAAATCACCATGTTCAAGTAGGGATTACAGCGGGGTGCAGGAGAGTGGACCGCGTAAAAGAGATGAGGATGGTGATGATGATGGTGATATTGATGAAGACGATCACCGCGGCGATGATTCCCCTCCCAATGGCACTCCGGCACCACCGAGACAGAGGAGGAGAGGTTCTCCCCCTTGTGCTTCCTCCTCTATGGCCTCCCCCCTGGATGGGGAGAGGTTCCCCCTCTGGTCCTTGGCCTTCATGGCGATGATGGCCCCTCCGGGATCCTTCCCCATGGCATCCGGTGATGACGGCCCCCTCCGGCAGGGTGCCAGAGAGGGCCTAGATTGATTTCTCATGGCTACAAAGGCTTGCGGTAGTTGAACTTCCGATCTAGGTTATTTTCTGGAGGTTTGGGTATTTATAGGAGAGATTGGCGTCGAGGAAAAGTCAGGGGGCCCCACGAGGAGTCCACGAGGCAGGGGGCGCGTCCTCCACCCTCGTGGGGCCCGCAGGACTCCCCTCTAGCAACTCTTTGTTCCAGTATTTTTTATATTTTCCAGAAAAATTCTCCGTTGATTTTCATCGCATTCCGAGAACTTCTTTTTCTGCACAAAAACAACACCATGGTAGTTTTGCTGAAAACAGCGTCAGTCCGGGTTAGTTCTAATCAAATCATACCAAAATCATATAAAACTATTGTAAACATGGCATGAATACTTCATAAATTATAGATACGTTGGAGAAGTATCAAACGCCGCAGCGATGGGGATGATGACGACGGCGACGCGCGGCAGCAAAGCTGCGGTGGTGGTCGCGGCGTAGCGGTCGGTTTGACGGGGCGACGGTCACGGAAAGGTGAAGGCCTCGAGAGGGGCATCCGCGGCGGCGCTTCGACGGCAGCAGAGTGGAGTAGCACGGCGACGGCGATGGAGAAGGGAGAGAGTGGGGAGAGGGAGCGTGAGCGTTTTGCCCCTCGTCCTCTTCCTCACCCCTCTTTATAACCGGCAAGGGCGAAGCCGAGGCGACGTGCGGGCGTGGGATTAACTGCGCCCCACACCCCGCATGACCCCGCTTTTACCGCGCCACAGAAGGGCAACCGCCCACCTCAGCCGTAGCGGATCCGCGCGCGGGCGGAGGCCCTGTAGCGTCGTGCCCCAGCCTGCGGCGACGACCCGTCGCGCGCGTGGGCTGGTAGGCCGTCCTGGCTTGCGAGCGCCATGTGGTGCGCGCTTGGCGGGCGGCGTCGCGATGACTCCCTCCAGCCGGTTCGAATTCCACCAGGCGGCCGCGGCCGCGTCGGGCTCCAGGCGTCCAGCCCCTCCCAGCCGGGCGGAGCAGAAGGCGGAAGATCACTTAAGAGGGAAACTGTTGAGGCCCTCTGGCTGCCCGAAGCCGTAGAGCCTCACTAGCTTCGGGGACTACTGACGGGGTGATAGACCCTAGGTAGCCTCATCAACACTTCAACACTTTTTAAGACATCGGGGCTGGCCAAACCCCTCAGTCTGACTGGTCGCAAGGCCGGCCCTTTGGGCCGGCTGGTGCCAAAGGACCGCCTCCTAGAAGGTGGCGGATCCCAAGCAGGCGGCGCACTCCATAAGGCGGCAAGGGCATGGGCTGACTCCTATCAGGCGGCCCTTTGCCCCCTCAAAGTTTGCACGCACCTGCTACAACAAGAAAGGGCATGGCTACAGTGCGGCCTGCCACCCTCGAATCTAGGACGGAACGTGGCCACAGTACGGGTGTACCAAGAAGACACCCCTCGCCTGACGCGGTACTGTAGCCACGCGGCCCGTGACATCGCCTACGTCAGATAGGGCCATGCTCCCACGGCGAGCGGTCGGTAAGGCCCACAGGCGGGCCCCACCTGTCCGTGTATCGCCAGAAGGTGGGAAGGCCAGAGCAGGCGGCCTCAAGGGGAGGCCGATTCCTAGCAGGCGGCCATCCCTCCCGTTGGAGTCTGTGCGCCATTAAACTGAAGGGACGGGGAGTGGCTATAGTAATCGCCTGCCACGCGGCGGTACTGTAGCCATACGCCCCCCGACCAAGCTCCCGTCATCAGGGGCGAGGTTACAATGCGACATAGTCTTCCTGGCCCGCAGGCGGCGGGCCCTACCTGTTGACCGAGTTCATGGCAGTCCGTGGGACCCACCAGACGGCGGGCCCCAATTGTCGGCGGAGAAGCCGGAGCCCAGGGACACTGACAGCCGGGTCCTACTACCAGCCGGATTACCATTGTACCCCTGGGGGTTGATACGTCTCCATCGTATCTACTTTTCCAAACACTTTTGCCCTCGTTTTGGACTCTAACTTGCATGATTTGATTGGAACTAACCCGGACTGACGCTGTTTTCAACAGAACTGCCATGGTGTTATTTTTGTGCAGAAATAAAAGTTCTCGGAATGACCTGAAAATCCACGGAGCAACTTTTCAGAATTAATAAAAAATACTAGTGAAAGAATCAGCACCAGGGGGCCCACACCCTGTCCACGAGGGTGGGGGGCGCGCCCCTGCCTCATGGGCCCCTTGGACCTCCACCGACCTCAACTGCAACTCCATATATTCACGTTCGGGGAGAAAAAAATCAGAGAAAAAGTTTCATCACGTTTTACGATACGGAGCCGCTGCCAAGCCCTAATCTCTCTCGGGAGGGCTGATCCGGAGTCCGTTCGGGGCTCCGGAGAGGGGGATTCGTCGCCGTCGTCATCATCAACCATCCTCCATCACCAATTTCATGATGTTCACCGCCGTGCGTGAGTAATTCCATCGTAGGCTTGCTGGACGGTGATGGGTTGGATGAGATTTACCATGTAATCAAGTTAGTTTTGTTAGGGTTTGATCCCTAGTATCCACTATGTTCTGAGATTGATGTTGCTATGACTTTGCTATGCTTACTGCTTGTCCCTAGGGCCCGAGTGCCATGATTTAAGATCTGAACCTATTATGTTTTCATGAATATATGTGAGTTCTTGATCCTATCTTGCAAGTCTATAGTCACCTATTATGTGTTATAATCCGACAACCCCGAAGTGACAATAATCGGGATACTTCTCGGTGATGACCGTAGTTTGAGGAGTTCATGTATTCACTAAGTGTTAATGCTTTGGTCCGGTACTCTATTAAAAGGAGGCCTTAATATCCCTTAGTTTCCATTAGGACCCCGCTGCCACGGGAGGGTAGGACAAAAGATGTCATGCAAGTTCTTTTCCATAAGCACGTATGAGTATATTCAGAATACATGCCTACATTACATTGACGAATTGGAGGTAGTCCGGTGTCACCCTATGTTATAACTATTACATGAGGAATCGCATCCAACATAATCATCCATTACTGATCCAATGCCTACGAGCTTTTCACATATTGATCTTTGCTTATTTACTTTACCATTGCTGCTGTTACAATTACTACAAAACTGCTTCTGTTACTTTTGCTACTGTTACCGTTACTTCCATACTACTTTGCTACTAAATACTTTGCTGCAGATACTAAGTTATCCAGTTGTGGTTGAATTGACAACTCAACTGATAATACTTGAGAATATTCTTTGGCTCCCCTTGAGTCGAATCAATAAATTTGGGTTGAATACTCTACCCTCGAACACTGTTGCGATCCCCTATACTTGTGGGTTATCAAGACTATTTTCTGGTGCCGTTGCCGGGGAGCATAACTCTATTCTTTGAGTCACTTAGGATTTATATCTGCTGGTCACTATGAGGAACTTGAAAGACGAAAGAACTAAGATTTATCCCTCAACTACGAGGGGAGGTAAGGAACTACCATCTAGCTCTGCGCTTGATTCTCGTTCTGTTATGAGTAAGCTTGCGAGACCTAAACCTGCTTCTGCTATTAATTCTGATATGTCGCATGTTATTGATGATGCCACTTCTGCTATGCATGATACTTATGATGAAACTAATTCTATGCTTGATACTACTGTGCCATTAGGTGAATTTCTTGATGAACAACTTGCTAGGGCTAGAGAGAATGAAATTCTTGAAACTGATATTATTGAAGATAGTGATCATGAAGGTTCTCCCCCTAAATATGAATTACCTATTGTTCCTGAGGGTTATGTTATGGATGAAGGAACTGCCAGAGATTTTCTAGCTTGCAATGATAGATCTGATCTTAAGAAATTATTAGCAAAACTGAAACAGAAATCTCTGAATGCTAGAATGAAATATGACCCTACTTTTGGTACTTCACCTATCTTGGTTATTGATAAGGATTATGATTTCTCTTTCGATCCTGAGATAATTACTTTGGTTGAATCTGATCCTTTTTATGGCTATGAATCTGAAACTGTTGTGGCACATCTTACTAAGTTAAATGATATAGCCACCCTGTTCAGTTCTGATGAGAAATCTCGCTACTACTATATCCTTAAAGGGTGATGCTAAAACTTGGTTTAATTCTCTTGATCCTGGTTGTGTGCGTAGTCCCCAAGATATGATTTATTACTTCTCTGCTAAATATTTCCCTGCTCATAAGAAACAAGCTGCCTTGAGGGAAATATATAATTTTGTGCAAATTGAAGAAGAGAGTCTCCCACAAGCTTGGGGGAGGCTTCTCCGGTTACTTAATGCTTTGCCTGATCATCCTCTTAAGAAAAATGAAATACTTGATATCCTTTATAATGGACTAACCGATGCTTCCAAAGACCACTTGGATAGTTGTGCTGGTTGTGTTTTCAGGGAAAGAACAGTCGATCAAGCTGAATTTCTACTGAATAATATGTTGACTAATGAAAATAATTGGACACTTCCTGAGCCAATTCCTAAGCCAACTCTGAAGAAAAAAGGTGTTCTATTTCTCAGTCCAGAAGATATGCAAGAGGCAAAGAAATCTATGAAATAAAAAGGTATTAAAGCTGAAGATGTTAAGAATTTACCTCCTGTTGAAGAAATACATGGCCTTAATATACCATCTATCGAAGAAATACATGGTCTTGATAACCCGACACATGTAGTAAAGGTAAATTCTCTCTATGGATATGATAAAGTTGAAATCCCGTCTACTAAGTTTGCTAGCCACTGCTTGGATGAATTTGATGACTTTACGGCTAGACAAGAAAATTTCAATGCTTATGTTGGTAGACAATTGAAACAAAATGCTTATATGATTGGACACTTGAGTGATTATATGGCTAGAGTTAAAGGTGAACTTAAACTCATTAGCAAACATGCTTCTATGGTTAACACTCAAGCAGAACAAGTACTTAAAGCTCAAAATGATTTGCTCGACGAATTAAATAGTAAACAGGACTTTGCTGTTAGAGTGGCTAGTAGAACGGATAAAATGACTCAGGAACCTTTGTATCCTGAAGGCCACCCTAAGAGAATTGAGCAAGATTCTCAGAGAAATAATGTAGATGCACCTAGTTCTTCTAAAAAGAAGAAAATGAAAAATGATAGGACTTTGCATGCTTCTAGTGAACCTATTTTAGACACACCTGAGAATCCCAATGATATTTCTATTTGTCATGCTGAAACACAATCTGTTGATGAACATGAACCTAGTGATAATGCTAATGATAATGTTCATGTTGATGCTCAACCTAGAAAAAATAATGATGTAGAGATTGAACCTGTTGTTGATCTTGATAACCCACAATCAAAGAATCAACGTTATGATAAGAGAGACTTTGTTGCTAGGAAGCACGGTAAAGAAAGAGAACCATGGGTTCAGAAACCCATGCCTTTTCCTCCTAAGCCATCCAAGAAAAAGGATGATGAGGATTTTGAGCGCTTTGCTGAAATGATTAGACCTATCTTCTTGCGTATGCGTTTGACTGATATGCTTAAAGTGAATCCTTATGCTAAGTACATGAAAGATATTATAAGAAATAAAAGAAAGATACCAGAAGCTTAAATTTCCACCATGCTTGCTAATTACACTTTTAAGGGTGGAATACCTAAGAAACTAGGAGATCCAAGAGTACCAACTATACCATGCTCCATTAAAAGAAACTATGTTAAAACTGCCTTATGTGATCTTGGAGCTGGTGTTAGTGTTATGCCTCTCTCTTTATATCGTAGACTTGAATTGAATAAGTTGACACCTACTGAAATATCCTTGCAAATGGCCGATAAATCAACTGCTATACCTGTCGGTATTTGTGAGGATGTGCCTGTTGTGGTTGCAAACATTACTATCTTAACGGACTTTGTTATTCTTGATATTCCCGAGGACGATAGTATGTCGATTATCCTTGGTAGACCCTTTTTGAATACTGCAGGGGCTGTTATTGATTGCAACCAAAGGCAATGCCACTTTTCATATTAATGGTAATGAGCCTACGGTACACTTTCCGAGGAAACAACCTCAAGTTCATAGCATCAATTCTATTGGAAAAATTCCAACTATTATTATTGGAGGTTTTGAATTCCCTCTTCCTACTGTCGATAAGAAATATGATATTCTTATTATTGGGGATGTGCATATCGCCGTTGAGGTAACCTAGTGTTAATCAAAATTTCTCCGGTTCCATGTTATTCGGAATGAGTTTGTTAATAAGACTTGATCAACCTTGTTAGTGGATTCCTTTTGATGAGCATGAGATGGATGAAGTTAGAAGGCACAACCTTCTGTACCCTCCTTTTACTTTATGTTATTTAGATTAAATAAAGTAAAAATAGTATTTTCTGTCTGTTTTCTGAATTATCCATGCAATAAAAAAATACCCTGAAAATAAAAGTTCTCCAAATGCTCTGAAAATTTAGTATGATTTTTTCTGAAATATTTGATAATTTCTGGCACTAAGAACACGTCAGGGGGAGCTGGCACCTGTCCACGAGGGTCAGGGGCGCGCCCTACCCCCCTGGGCGCACCCCCTGCCTCGTGGGCCCACGGTGGCTCCCCTGCACTTATTCCTGCACCCATGCTCTTCTTCTTCCTCCTAGAAAAATCACTATCCAGCTCAAACACGAGTTCTAGATCATCTTGCTGCCATTTTCGATCTCCGTGCTCAAAGCTGCATTCACAAAACTGCTTTGGGGGATTGTTCTTTGGTATGTGACTCCTCCAATGGTCCAATTAGTTTTTGTTCTAGTGCTTTATTCATTGCAAATTTTCTGCCTAGGTGACCCTGTTCTTGAGCTTGCATGTCAAATTTATATGGTCCCAGGTAGTTCTAATGCATGATATAGTGTCTAGGCACTTGTAGGAGTAGTTGCTATCAATATTGTTGAGTCTGGCTCACTTTTATTTTGAGTTACTAAAAATTTCAGAAATTTTCAGAAAATGATGAAGAGATTCTTGAGGGGCTCTTCTAGCCAAAGCTCAAATGAGAAATAAACTAAGGAGAATAAAAAGCCCAAGTATAATCTCCCTCGCGTCGCGGAAGTGTGGCCGTGTGAATGGCCTTGTGATGGTTTCTTGAGAGCAGCCGGTATTCATGATGATTTTTATTCGTTGGCTGATAATGCGGGCCTCACCGACTTCCTCCACGACCAGCTCGAACAATATCTCTTACTCACCAATACTTTCGTGCGAAATTTTTACTTTCACCCTAAGGAAAGACCTCCTTCAGTAGAGTTTCATTTATATGATGTGGCTAGGGAGATGTCACTATATGAATTTTGTGCGGTTGGCAAGATACCCTTCGGGGGCAGCTTAGAGGAACCACATCGTAAATATGTGGATGGATTTATTGATACTATTACTGTAGGGGAAACAAGGAAGGTTTCCGATGCAAGAATTACTAGCATACACTTTCCTGTCCTATGTTACTTTGCAATATTTGCTAGTAGATGCTTAATTGGTCACGGAAACTGTGGAAACCTCAGTGTTCCGGATATTATTATTTTGTTCCATGCTTTATTTCGTGATAACTCTGTTAGTATGGGCGCTATTATTATTAAATGATTAAGTCTGAACCGTACAAAGGGCCGCATCTTTGGAGGTATCTATGCTTCACGCCTTGCTAAACACTTCAAGATACCTATTATGCATTATGAGAAAGAGGAAAAGATGTTGCCCCCTACTTTTCTAGATTATAAGAGCATGGTAGCACATGAGTTTATCATTAAAAATGATGAGAAGATGCTTAAGTATAATTTGAGATTTCATAAGAAACACAGTGAGACTATTATCTTGCCTGCACCCTCTTTGTTTGATTTAACTGCAGGCACATACCTCGTCTTGCCGGAGGCCGTGTATGCGTACCAGGGCCAAACATAAGCCCCAGAGCCTGAGCCGGAACCACCACTTGACCCTTATCGACTGTCCTTTTATCAGTGGGATCCGGAGGAGATCGCTAGCCAGTGCAACCCGGATGACACTCCTCAGTACACCGGAGAGAGTAGCCGCGATCCATGGGCATAGACCAACTTAGGCCAAAAGCTTTCCCGTGTAAATAGTTTTATTTCTTTTCTTTCCTTTGGGGGTCGAGAGGAGAAGACCATAATGAAAAATGTTGAGTGGCTCTTATATGCATTATTGTTGATTTAACCAAGAGTCCATATTACCTTGTCTTCTCCCTTGAATTGAATGCTTGCAGATTCCAGCTTAGTCCAATGCACGTGCACTATTATTATTATCCACACCATTCGGTCGTGCAAGTGAAAGGCAATAATGATGATGTATTTTGAAATGATTGAGATCAGAGAAGCTGGTATGAACTCGACCTCTCTTGTTTTTGTAAATATGATTAGTTCATCATTCTTGATTCAGCCTATTATGAATAAACATGTTTGCAATGACAATTAGAGATTATAGTTGCTTATGCCATGCTTAATTATCCTGGAGCTTATAATGGTTTACCTTGCATGCCAACATGCTATTAAAATGGTTGTGATGTGGTATGATAGGGTGGTATCCTCCTTTGAATGATTCGAGCGACTTGACTTGGCACATGTTCACGCATATAGTTGAAACAAAATCAACATAGCCTTTACGATATTTATGTTCATGGTGGATTATATCCTAGTCATGCTTGCACTCGGTGTTGATTAATTTTAATGCATGTTCATGACTGTTGTCGCTCTCTAGTTGGTCGCTTCCCAGTCTCTTTCTAGCCTTCACCTATACTAAGCGGGAATACTGCTTGTGCATCCAAACTCCATAAACCCCAAAGTTATGCCATATGAGTCCACCATACCTTCCTATATGCGGTATTTACCTGCCGTTCCAAGTAAATTTCTATGTGCCAAACTCAAAACCTTCAAATGAAATAATTTTTTGTATGCTCGAACAACTCATGTATCAACTAGGGCTGTCTGTATCTTCCATGTTAGGCGGGTTATTCTCAAGAGGAGTGGACTCCGCTCCTCATTCACGAGAAAATGGCTGGTCACCGGGATGCTCAGTCCCATGCTCAAATCAAATCAAAATAATTGCAAGCAAAACCCCCCCAGGATTGTTGTTAGTTGGAGGAACCCGTTGTTTCAGGCAAGCCATGGATTGATGTTTGTTGGTGGTGGGGGAGTATAAACTTTACCATTCTGTTTGGGAACCACCTATAATGTGTGTAGCATGGAAGATATCGAGATCTCTTAGCTGTTATGTTGACAGTGAAAGTATATCGCTCAAAATGTTATTTATCTTTATTTCAAAATCGAGCTCTGGCACCTCTACAAATCCTGGCTTCCCTCTTATTAAAAAGCACCCGTTGGAGAGCACCACTGTCATTTGCATGCATTACTATTAATTTATATTGGGTATGACTATGACTGGATCTCTTTTACCATGAATTACAATGTTTAGTCAGTCCTTGATCTTTAAAGGTGCTCTGCATTTATGTTTTGCGGTCTCAGAAAGGGCTAGCGAGATACCATCTTGTTATATCATATTATGATTATTTTGAGAAAGTGTTGTCATCCGAGATTTATTATTATTGCTCGCTAGTTGATTATGCCATTGATATGAGTAAACATGAGACCTAAGTGTTATTGTGAATATGGTTAGTTCATAATCCTTGCTGAAAACTTGAATGCTCGCTTTACATATTTACAACAACAAGAGCAAACAGAGTTTGTAAAAGTTTTTCTTTATCACTTTCAGTTTGTCAACTGAATTGCTTGAGGACAAGCAAAGGTTTAAGCTTGGGGGAGTTGATACGTTTCCGTCATATGTACTTTTCCAAACATTTTTGCCCTTGTTTTGGACTCTAACTTGCATGATTTGAATGGAACTAACCCGGACTGACGCTGTTTTCAGCAGAACTGCCATTGTGTTATTTTTGTGCAGAAATAGAAGTTCTCGGAATGACCTGAAAATCCACGGAGCAACTTTTCAGAATTTATAAAAAAAACTAGCAAAAGAATCAGCACCAGGGGCCCACACCCTATCCACGAGGGTGGGGGGCGCCCCTGCCTCGTGCCCCTGGACCTCCACCGACCTCAACTCCAACTCCATATATTCACGTTCGGGGAGACAAAATTAGAGAAAAAGTTTCATCACATTTTACGATACGGAGCCGCCGCCAAGCCCGAATCTCTCTCGGGAGGGCTGATCTGGAGTCCGTTCGGTGCTCTGGAGAGGGGGATTCGTCGCCGTCGTCATCATCAACCATCCTCCATCACCAATTTCATGATGCTCTCCGCCGTGCGTGAGTAATTCCATCGTAGGCTTGCTGGACGGTGATGGGTTGGATGAGATTTACCATGTAATCAAGTTAGTTTTGTTAGGGTTTGATGCCTAGTATCCACTATGTTTCTGAGATTGATGTTGCTATGACTTTGCTATGCTTAATGCTTGTCACTAGGGCCCGAGTGCCATAATTTCAGATCTGAACCTATTATGTTTTCATGAATATATGTGAGTTCTTGATCCTATCTTGCAAGTCTATAGTCACCTATTATGTGTTATGATCCGACAACCCCGAAGTGACAATAATCGGGATACTTCTTGGTGATGACCGTAGTTTGAGGAGTTCATGTATTCACTAAGTGTTAATGCTTTGGTCCGGTACTCTATTAAAATGAGGCCTTAATATCCCTTAGTTTCCATTAGGACCCCGCTGCCACGGGAGGGTAGGACAAAAGATGTCATGCAAGTTGTTTTCCATAAGCACGTATGATTATAGTAGGAATACATGCCTACATTACATTGACGAATTGGAGCTAGTTCCATGTCACCCTATGTTATAACTATTACATGAGGAATCGCATCCAACATAATCATCCATCACTGATCCAATTCCTACGAGCTTTACATATTGCTCTTTGCTTATTTACTTTACCGTTGCTGCTGTTACAATTACTACAAAACTGCTACTGTTACTTTTGCTACTGTTACCGTTACTTCCATACTACTTTGCTACTAAATACTTTGCTGCAGATACTAAGTTATCCAGGTGTGGTTGAATTGACAACTCAACTGCTAATACTTGAGAATATTCTTTGGCTCCCCTTGTGTCGAATCAATAAATTTGGGTTGAATACTATACCCTCGAAAACTGTTGCGATCCCCTATACTTGTGGGTTATCAAGACTATTTTCTGGCGCCGTTGCCGGGGAGCATAGCTCTATTCTTTGTGTCACTTGGGATTTATATCTGCTGGTCCCTATGAGGAACTGGAAAGACGAAAGAACTAAGATTTATCCCTCAACTATGAGGGGAGGTAAGGAACTGCCATCTAGCTCTGCGCTTGATTCTCCTTCTGTTATGAGTAAGCTTGCGACACCTAAACCTGCTTCTGTTATTAATTCTAATATGTCACATGTTATTGATGATGCCACTTCTGCTATGCATGATACTTATGATGAAACTAGTTCTATGCTTGATACTACTGTGCCATTAGGTGAATTTCTTGATGAACAACTTGCTAGGGCTAGAGAGAATGAAATTCTTGAAACTGATATTATTGAAGATAGTGATGATGAAGGTTCTCCCCCTAAATATGAATCACCTGTTGTTCCTGAGGGTTACGTTATGGATGAAGAAACTGCTAGAGATTTTCTTGCTTGCAATGATAGATCTAAGCTTAAGAAATTATTAGCTAAACTGAAACAGAAATCTCTGAATGCTAGAATGAAATATGACCCTGCTTTTTCTACTTCACCTATCTTTGTTACTGATAAGGATTAAGATTTCTCTGTCGATCCTGAGATAATTACTTTGGTTGAATCTGATCCTTTTTATGGCTATGAATCTGAAACTGTTGTGGCACATCTTACTAAGTTAAATGATTAGTTACCCCGTTCACTTCTAATGAGAAATCTTGCTACTACTATATCCTTAAGATATTTGCATTCTCATTAAAGGGTGATGCTAAAACTTGGTTTAATTCTCTTGATCCTGGTTGTGTGTGTAGTCCCCAGGATATGATTTATTACTTCTCTGCTAAATATTTCCCAGCTCATAAGAAACAAGCCGCCTTGAGGGAAATATATAATTTTGTGCAAATTGAAGAAGGGAGTCTCCCACAAGCTTGGGGGAGGCTTCTCCGGTTACTTAATGCTTTGCCTGATCATCCTTTTAAGAAAAATGAAATACCTTATATCTTTTATAATGGACTAACCGATGCTTCCAAAGACCACTTGGATAGTTGTGCTGGTTGTGTTTTCAGGGAAAGAACAGTCGATCAAGCTGAATTGTTATTGAATAATATGTTGACTAATGAAAATAATTGGACACTTCCTGAGCCAATTCCTAAGCCAACTCTATGAAAGAAAAAGGTATTAAAGCTGAAGATATTAAGAATTTACCTCCTGTTGAAGAAATACATGGCCTTAATATACCATCTATCAAAGAAATACATGGTCTTGATAACCCGACACAGGTAGTAAAGGTAAATTCTCTCTATAGATACGATAAAGTTGAAATCCCATCTACTAAGTTTGCTGGCCAATGCCTGGATGAATTTGATGACATTATGGCTAGACAAAAAAAATTCAATGCTTATGTTGGTAGACAATTGAAACAAAACACTTATATGATTGGACACTTGAGTGATTATATGGCCAGAGTTAAAGGTGAACTTAAACTCATTAGCAAACATGCTTCTATGGTTAACACTCAAGCAGAACAAGTACTTAAAGCTCAAAATGATTTGCTCGATGAATTAAATAGTAAACATGACTTTGTTGTTAGAGGGGCTACTAGAACGGGTAAAATGACTCAGGAACCTTTGTATCCTGAAGGCCACTGATACATCTCCAACGTATCTATAATTTTTGATTGTTCCATGCTATTATATTACCTGTTTTGGATGTTTATGGGCTTTACTTTACACTTTTATATCATTTTTGGGACTAACCTACTAACCGCAGGCCCAGCCCGAATTGCTGTTTTTTTGCCTATTTCTGTGTTTCGAAGAAAAGGAATATCAAACGGAGTCCAAACGGAATGAAACCTTTGGGAGCGTTCTTTTTGGAGCAAACGTGAGCCAGAGGACTTGGAGAGCAAGTCAAGAAACAATCGAGGCGGCCACGAGGGTGGAGGGCGCGCCCCCCTACTGGGCGCGCCCCCTGTCTCATGGGCCCCTCGAGCGTCCACCGACCTACTTCTTCCTCCTATATATACCCATGTACCCCGAAAACATCAGAGGCGACCACGAAAAACTATTTCCACCGCCGTAACATTCTGTATCCGCGAGATCCCATCTTCGAGCCTTCGTCGGCGCTCCGTCGGAGGGGGAATCAACCACGGAGGGCCTCTACATCAACTCCAAGGCCTCTCCGATGAGTCGTGAGTTGTTTACCACAGACGTTTGGGTCGATAGTTATTAGCTAGATGGCTTCTTCTCTCTCTTTGAATCTCAATACAAAGTTCTCCTCGATCTTCTTGGAGATCTATTTGATGTAACTCTTTTTGCAGTGTGTTTGTCGAGATCCGATGAATTGTGGGTTTATGGTCAAGTTTATCTTTGAGAAATATTTGAATCTCCTCTGAATTCTTTTATGTGTGATTAAGTTATCTTTGCAAGTCTCTTCGAATTATCAGTTTGGTTTCGCCAACCAGATTGTTCTGTCTTGCAATGGGAGAAGTGCTTAGCTTTGGGTTCAATCTTGCAGTGTCCTTTCCCAATGACAGCAGGGGCAGCAAGGTACGTATTGTATTGTTGCCATCGAGGATAAAAAGATGGGGTTGATATCATATTGCATGAGTTTATCCCTCTACATCATGTCATCTTTCTTAATGCGTTACTCTGTTCTTTATGAACTTAATACTCCAGATGCATGCTGGATAGCGGTCGATGTGTGGAGTAATAGTAGTAGATGCAGAATCGTTTCGGTCTACTTGTCACGAACGTGATGCCTATATACATGATCATGCCTAGATAATCTTATAATTATTCGCTTTTCTATCAATTGCTCGACAGTAATTTGTTCACCCACCGTAATACTTATGCTATCTTGAGAGAAGCCACTAGTGAAACCTATGGCCCCCGGGTCTATCTTTTATCATATAAGCTTTCAATCTACTTTTATTTGCATCTTTTAATTTTCCAATCTATATCATAAAAATACCAAAAATATTATCTTATCATATTATATCTATCATATCTCACTTTTGCAAGTGGTCGTGAAGGGATTGACAACCCCTTTATTGCGTTGGTTGCGAGTTCTTGTTTGTTTGTGTAGGTGCGTGGGACTTTTGAGGAGCCTCCTACTGGATTGATATCTTGGTTCTCAAAAACTGAGGGAAATACTTACACTACCGTGCTGCATCACCCTTTCCTCTTCAAGAAAAACCAACGCAAGCTCAAGACGTAGCAAGAAGGATTTCTGGCGCCGTTGTCGGGGAGGCTTCCACCAAGTCAAGTCAAGATTCGACCGCCCGCCAACGTGCGATTTCTGGCGCCGTTGCCGGGGAGGTCTTCGCTCAAGTCAAGACATACCAAGTACCCATCAAAAACTCCTCTCCCTCGCATTACATTATTTGCCATTTGCCTCTCGTTTTCCTCTCCCCCACTTCACCTTTTCCTTTTCTTCGCCCCTCTTCCGTTCGATCTTGTGTCTCCGTTTGCCTTCCTTTTGCTTGCATCTTTTCTTGCTAGAAGTTTATGGATCCTCATCCACTTGCTAATCTTTTTAAGAGATCCAATTATGATGAACCAATTGCTAGTGAGTTTTGTGCACTAGATTATCTTTATGAGATTTTGCTTGAAATTCGTGAATCTGAAAATTGTGATAAAGTACTTTATGAAACGATTCATGATAGATCATTGAATAAAAAGCATGATTGCAATGATTTTATTATAAATTCTATTGATGTAAATTGTGCTAATAATATGCAAAACCCTAAGCTTGGGGATGCTAGTTTTGCTATGTCTACTACTTGTTGCAATGATCATGATTGGGGTGATTCTTCTTATGATCTTGAAAATTTATTTAAGCCCCATGATGAATATGAGATTGATAATAGTGTTTGGTATAATATTGAAAGTGGGTTTGGAAGAGTGTCAACTTTAGATCCCACATATTTGGAGCATGTTCAATCGTATGAAATTATTTAGAAAAGTTGGTTTGGAGAGGTCATGACATTATTTTATGATAATCCCACTATTTCGGAAGAGTGTCAACTTTGCATACTTGTGGATCGTGTTAAGAATATGTTTTCTGATAGCTATATTGATCAATTTGCTTATGATCCTACATGTAATTATTATGAGAGAGGAAAATATGGTTGTAGAAATTTTCATGTCACTAAATTACCTCTCGTCATGTTGAGATTGCTATCGTCTCTTTCTTCTTCCTTGCATATGCTAATTTTTGCTTGCTATGATAATTTGTTTGCTTATAAAATGCCTATGCATAGGAAGTATGTTAGACTTAAGTGTGTTTGTCACATGTTTTATGATGCTCTCTTTGCGCTTCAATTCTTGTCTTTCATGTGAGCATCATTAAAATTATCAATGCCTAGCTAAGGGCGTTAAACGATAGCGCTTGTTGGGAGGTAACCCAATTTTATTTTAGTTTTTTGCTTTTTTCTCCTGTTTAGGAATAAATCTTTGATCTAGCCTCTGTTTAGATGTGGTTTTATGTTTTAATCACTACTGGAATCAGCTAATTTGCCATCTGCCAGCTCTTTGCCGTCTGCTAGCTGACGGCAAAGAAGCTCTTTGCCATCAGCTACCCAAAAGCAGACGGCAAAGAAATGGCCGATGGCAAAGATTCTTTGCCGTCCGCTGGCAGACGGCAAAGAGAGAGGTGGCCCCCACCCCCCGCCCGTTTGGAAAAAACTTAACGGCCCACCTCTTTGCCATCTGCCAGCGGACGACAAAGAGGCAAAAGGGCGGACGACAAAGAGAGGCGGACGGCAAAGAAGACACTACCTAACGGCCCGTACCCCCCCGCCCGTTACTCTGTTCTCTCCTCGCCGACGTGCCCCGCCACCACTTCCCACCCCACCGCCGCCGCCGCCGCCCGCCGCCGCCCCCACCACTCGCCGCCGCCCGGTCGCCCCACCACCCCGCCGCCCCACCTGCCCCCCGCCCCGTCGCCACTGCCGCCCGGCGCCGTCGCCCCACCACCCGTCGCCCCCGCCGCCCCGTCGCCCCCGCCGCCCCGTCGCCCCACCGCCCCGGCCCCCCGCCGCCCCGGGGCCCCGCCACCCCACCGCCCCGTCGCCCCCCCGCCCCGGCCCCCCGGCGCCCCGGCGCCCCTGCGCCCCGGCCCCCCGGCGCCCCGCGCCCCACCGCCCCGGGCCCGGCCCCCCGCCGCCCCAGGCCGCCCCCGCGCCCCGGCCACCTCCTCCACCGCCCCGCCCCCCTCCTCCACCGGCGACGGTCTCCACCGGCCCTGCCCCAGGTGAGCCCCCCTCCTTTTTTTCCTATTTTTTTTCTGTTTTTTTCCTTTTTAGTTTTAGTTTAGATTTAGTTTTAGGTTTATATTTAGTTTAGTTTTAGTTTAGTTTAGATTTAGTTTTAGTTTTAGTTTTAGTTTTAGATTTAGGTTTAGTTTTAGTTTTAGATTTAGGTTTAGTTTTAGGTTTAGTTTTAGGTTTAGTTTAGTTTGAGGAAAGAAGAAGAAGAAGAGAAAAAGAGGAGAGGAGGAGAAGAAGAAGAGGAAAAAGGAAAGGAAGAAGAAGAAGAGGAGGAGGAGAAGAAAAAAGAAGAAGAGGAAGAAGAAGAAGAAGAAAGAGGAGAGGAGGAGAAGAAGAAGAGGAAAAAGGAAAGGAAGAAGAAGAAGGAAGAAAAGGAAGAATAGGAAGAAGAAGAAAAGGAAAAAAGAGGAAAAAACCCCGACCCGACATGGCACCCCGACCCGACACGGCACCCCGACCTCGACCCGGCACCCCGACACGACACCCCGACCCCTAGACCCCGACCCCGACACCCCGATCCCGACCCCGACACCCCGACCCCGACACCCCGACCCCGAGCCTGACCCGACACCCCGACCCCGACACCGAGACGGCACCCCGACCCCGACCCGGCACCCCGACCCGACACCCCGACCCCGAGACCCCGACCCCGACACCGACACAACACCGACACCGAGCCTGACCCGACACGGCACCCCGACCCCGACACGGCACCCCGACCCCGACACGGCACCCCCCGACCCGACACCCCGACCCCGACACGGCACCCCGACACCGACACGACACCCCGACCCCCGACACCTCCCGAAAAGGTGTTCTTTGGCCTTCCAGAAGCCGACGGGGTCATATATTTGTGAATTATTAGTTAGGTCATATATTTTTCGATTTTGTTATGAAAAACATCAGATATAATTGTGTTGATCGGGTAGTTTTAAATGTGCAGTTGTTTCATCGCTGCGAGGTTTGGTGTTCGACGACCTCGCCGTGCGTTTGACGAGCTCTGCCCCTTCGTCCGTGGGTGAGCACAAATGACATGTCCTCCTCCCCCATTAATTATTTGATATATTCCGATGAAACTTGATAGCTAGCTATATATGTGTCTTGAATCATCAGTATGCGTAACCAATATGTGTCTCCCGTTCGAAAGCGTCATAGTTATAAATATGCATGCATTTGCATATTTATAACCTTGATTCTTTCGAATTGTCCAATGCTATCCATGGACAGCCCGAGTATGTTTAGATTGGGTTCGTTTTCCCATATGCTTTGCTCCGGATCCGACGCATAAATTTCGTCAGTGCCTCCCCTGTTGTTCTCCGGGTACACATCCTCTCTGTTTATTGCAGAGACGTGTATCAGAAGAACAGCGGGGAGGTGCTGCCGAAATTTTGCGTAGGATCCGGAGCATAGCATGGGAAAATGAACCCAATCTAAACATACTCGGGTGGGATTACGACCTATCATTACCTATTAGAGTGTAGGTTGCATGGACGTAATAAAATTGACAAAGTAGATCAACTGATGAATATATACATGGTGAATTATATATATATATATATATATATATATATATATATATATTTGTTGTGTGTCTAGTAGCTCTGAAAGTCAAGATGAGTGATCGTGCGTGGATGTACACCGGTCACACTGGTCAGAACAAATGGAGCACTGAATGGTTCACAAAAACCAAGGGGTTTGTGCGAGCCGCATTTGCAAATGGCCAGAGGAAAACCTGGTGCCCCTGTTTACGGTGCGGCAATTGGGAAAAGAGGACAGAGGCTGAAATGGGCAAACACCTGCAGAAGAGTGGTTTTACGCCCGATTATACGGTGTGGACATTTCATGGTGAGTCTGCCCAACGTGACCGAGCTGAGGTGGATCGTCGTCGCACCGATGAGCATGGGACCGGGATGGAAAACATGGTGCAAGACTTCGATGATGCTCGGGATTCGGACGAGGAGATGGAGGAATCTGCAAAGGCCTTTAATGAAATGTTGGAGTCTTCAAAACGTCCACTCCATGAGCACACTGAGCTTTGTCAGTTGGATGCCATCTCACAAGTAATGGCTCTGAAGGCTCAGTTCAACTTGGGCAGAGAATGCTACGATGCAATGATGACAGTATTTGGACGCTTTCTACCCAAAGGCCATGTAATGCCTGCAAACCTGTACCAGTCGGACAAAATCCTCCGTGCATTGAAGATGCCCTATGATAAGATACATGCCTGTGAGAAAGGATGTGTCTTGTTTAGGCTTGACTATGCGGACTTGAACTATTGTCCCATTTGCAAGTCTTCCAGGTATGTTGTGGTAGACAACGGTATGGGTGAGAAGACACAGAAGAAAATCCCCGTTAGTGTTCTTCGGTATATGCCAATCGTACCAAGACTTCAACGTCTTTTCATGGTCGAATTGACGGCCAGACAGATGACATGGCACAAAACGGGCAAAAGAACCGAACTAGATGCAGATGGGAATCTGATGATTGTACACACATCGGATGGTGTTGCGTGGAAAAAGTTTGATGAATTACATGGTGACAAAGCGGCAGATCCGAGGCATCCTCGAGTCGGCATCAGCACGGATGGGTTCAGTGTGTTTGGTATGACGGCAGCCCAATACAGTTGTTGGCCCGTATTTGTCTTTGCACTCAATCTCCCCCCGGACAGATTATGCAAAGAAAGAACATTTTCCTGACGTTGATAATTCCAGGGCCCAACTATCCGGGGAAAAATATGAATGTGTACATGCAACCGCTTCAGGACGAATTGCAAGAAGCCTGGGATAATGGGTTCAAGACATACGACGCCTATAGCAAACGGAACTTCATAATGCGTGTCTGGTACATGTACTCGACGCATGACTTGCCGGCGTATGCGCTATTCGTTGGCTGGTGTGTGCATGGAAGGTTCCCGTGCCCCACATGCAAGGGAGCTCTTGAGTTTCGTTGGCTTCAGGCCGGTCGCAAGTTTTCTTGCTTCGACATGCATAGACAGTTCCTGAATCCTCGCCATAAGTTCAGGAAAGACAAGAAGAACTTCATCAGAGGTAGAGTTGTCAAAAACTCTGCACCACCTGCATTGACAGGCCAACAGACCCTGGATCAGTTAAACGCTCTCGAGCCAGATCCAGAGCGTCCAGGGTACTTCAAGGGGTATAATTCTAAGCACGCCTGGACTCACAAAACATGCTTATGGGATCTGCCTTACTTCAAAGACCTCCTTTGCCCACACAACATCGACGTGATGCACACTGAGAAGAATATCGCCGAGGCACTTTTTGGTACATTGTTCGGCATAGATGGGAAGTCAAAGGATAATACTAAGGCTAGAGTCGATCTGGAGGCGCCATGTGATAGGCCGTTACAAAACATGAAAGAACCGAAAGGAAAGCAGAACTGGACGAAGCCAAAGGCATGGTTCAATCTTGGAAGGCCAACTATGAGGGAAATTATCTTGTGGGTGAAAATGCAGTTGATGTTCCCCGATGGGTATGCAGCGAATCTACAGAGGGGAGCCAGTCTTGATAAATTGAAGATATTTGGTCTCAAGAGTCATGATTGGCACATATGGATTGAGCGGGTAATGCCGGTGATGTTGCATGGCTTCATCCCTGAGGATGAATGGCTAGTACTGGCAGAACTCAGCTATTTCTTCCGTGTTCTTTGTGCGAAAGAACTATCGCCTGGCCTGCTAGAAGAAATGGAAGAGTTGGCGCCGGAGTTGATCTGCAAGTTAGGGAAGATCTTTCCACCGGGCTTCTTTAATCCAATGCAACATTTGATTTTGCATCTCCCGACCGAGGCAAGATTGGGGGGGGCCCGTGCAAAATCGTTGGTGCTACCCAACTGAGAGGATGCAGAAGACGCTTCGACAAAAATGTAAAAATAAACGTAGAATTGAAGCATCGATGGCTGAGGCATTCATCACTGAGGAGGCGGCAAACTTCGTGACAGCACACTACGAAGCCAAAAATCGTCATTTGCATAATCCGAAGCCTCGGTACAATGCTGACGACCCTAAAAAGGGTGGATCCAACCTCAGCCTATTCGAAGGGAATCTCGCACCAGCCAGTGTTTCAAATCCAGTATCTTTGGATAACGAACAATGGCGGACCATTTCGTTGTATATCTTCAACAACCTGATAGAAGTGCGGCCGTACATCGAGTAAGTTCTCGGTACATAGTTTCGCAACTTCTATTTCCTTTGAACTGCTCTTATTCCTGGATATTTCATACAGTCGATACGTCGCCTTATTCTCGTATGGAGCGGTGATCCAAAAGGATTCTGTCGAAGAGTATGAGCTTCTCGCAAAGCAAGGAGGCGGCTATCCCGGTTTCATCTCTTGGTTCAAACAAACGGTAATTTCTATTAGACTTGTAGGCTAATTTGTAGGCGGCTATCCCGGTTTCATTCGCTAATTTGTGCGTAATGCAACAATCCTTTCATATTAAACTTGTAGGCTAATTCAGAGTCTATGGACGCCGAATTGAGACAAGTCGCTAATGGTTTTGACTATAAGGTCCGTTCATTTGACAAATACGACATCAACGGGTATCGCTTTCGTACCTATGGCAAAGAGCTATCTATGGCCGACCGAAAGTCTACAAATTGTTGTGTATCTGCTATCGGCGAAGGAGGTACCGAGTATTATGGGAGAGTTGAAGCAATTTATGAACTTCTATTCTATGGTGAAAACCCACCGAATGTCGTAGTCTTCAAATGTTATTGGTTTCAGCCGAAGGAGACTAGAAGGACTCATGAACATATAGGGCTAGTTGAAATCAACCAAAGCACCCATTTAGATGTTCCTGATGTCTATATTACGGCTCAACAGGCGACCCAAGTATTCTATCTACCGTGGGCCTGCCAAACTAATCCAAATCTGAAAGGTTGGGATGTCGTTTATGAAGTGCCGCCACGTGCTAGACTATCTCCCCCAAAGGAAGAGGATTATGAACCTCACATTAACCCAGACACATATGAAGGAGAATTCTTCCAAGAGACACGTCTTTCCAAAAAGCGTTTCAAGAACCGCTATACTTCACCCCAAAACATTGAAGTAGACAGCGACAGTGAATCCGACATCACCCCAGAGGAGGAACAAGAAGAGCCGGAACAAGAAGAGGTTACTGCTGCGGATGACCTGTCATTGCTTGACCGATTACGTCAAGGTGGCCTTCCACATGTTGATGCCACTGAACCCTATGAGCCCGTCATTGATTATAGTGATGATGATGATTATGCATTTATTGATGATACTGATCGAGATTATTAGTAGTGTCAGGTATTAAATTTTTTTATGTTGTACTTGATGATGATACACTTAAGTGATACACATATTATTATTCATGTCGGTCTTTTTTTATGTTGTACTAATTTCGTTTACTGTTTGTCATGGCAGGTGTTGAAAGATGGTGGGCGCTGGTCGGGAGCGCGCCAAGGCCCCTTCTTCGTCGGCGCGTGGTCTGAGGTCTTCCATTCCAGACGCACCTCTCCGCCGAGCGTTGCTGGACAGTATGGCCACACCGCCGGGCCCTTCTTCGTCGACCGCGGTGCCCAGCAGGGGACGAGGTAGGAAGAGAGGAGGTGGGGCACGTGGTCGTGGGAGAGGAGGTAGGGTGACTGCTAGGGCGCCTTCCTCGCCGCCACCCCAGCTGTTTCACCCGAGCACGTGACTGCTAGGGTGGACTCGTCCGAGGAGGAGGCTACACGGACTCCGGTCCACGAGCCTCCGGTCCACGGGTCTTGGGCCCACGAGCCTCGGGTCGACTGGCCTTCGGCCCACGAGAGTTCGGCCCATGAGACCCCGGAGGAGCACACGTCCGGATGGGGTACCTGGCCGGATCAGCCCGAGGAGCCGAGTGGCCATGCTGATGATGGCGGGGAGCCGACTGATCTTGAGGAGGAGGGGGGCACCGTCTACCAGCGTGGTGCTACACGGCTCCCGTCCGTGCCGGCGACCCGCGAGCAGAGGTGGTTGATTTTCCCTGATGGGGAGAGGTACGTAAGTGCATTTAATATTTTTGTACCTTGTGCATTCACGTTTCTTCAAATAACTAATGCGTTGGCCTTGTCATGCTGCAGGGGTTGGGACCACCATCATAGTGTCCGCCGGCCCAACTCCGTCCTTGGAGTTCTTTGCCGGCAAAACTTCCCGGGGTTTGTCACGTTGCCTGGTGAGGGTCGGCTTCCAGAGCTTGGATTGAGCTGGGAGCACTACGTGGCTGCCCCGGCCCCGCCGGATGAGATTATCGACGGTGTCGTGTGCGACACGAGGGCAGACATGGTGATCAGAAAGTTCTGGGTAATTTCTCCTTTACACATTTAAAAATCTTCAACTAGCTAGTTATTAATTGTACTAATCAATATTGTCTCATTTGATTGCAGACATTCTACAGGTGTGAGGAGGGATACGAGGAGGACGCGGCACATGTTATCGAGAACGTCTGCAAGCGCCTACTCCAGAACTTACGGCACGAGGCTCGGGTGCAGGCTGTTCGAGACTACTACGCCTTGCGTGGTATCAAGAAGACCAAGCCGGCGTGCCGCGATAAGTTCCTGAGTAAGGAGCAGTACATGAAGGTAATTCTTAAGGCCTTCTACTTAAGTTCCTTCATTTAGTAATTCTTAGCCGTAGCGCTCAAGTTTCTATTTGCTAACTTAGGCGCCTCCGAGATGGTGTGCGGATCGGATGGATTGTTGGGAGGTGTTGGTCGATGAGTGGTGCTCAAAAGAATGGCTAGCCCTCCACAACGAGGCCAAGGACAAACGTGCCCAAATGGAAGGTGTGCCACACCATCAAGGCAGCTCCAACTTATATCAGTTCGGGCGCAACTGGGTATGTGGTTTGCTTCATGATTCATGCAATTCATTCATCATGCTAGCTTGAGCCCTTTAATTACTAATTTTCATTGTTTCTCTCTTTCAGGCACGCTACAATAAGGCGGATAAGGTGCCAGAGGTGTACGACCTGTATGCCATGGCCCACACTGCCTCTTTCAAGAAAGTCAAGGCTTTCTCTCAGTCTGACCTCGATGATGCAAACAACTTCACCAACATCTCCTCCCACAACAAGCTCGTGAGATATAGAGATGAGGGGAAGGCGAGGAAAGGGGAGGACTTTAACCCGAGCCAGGGTCCCATTGATCCAGAGCTGGTGATGATATCTGGTGGCGGGAGGTCCCATGGCTCCATAGCCATTGGAGATGGACTTATCCGTTGTCCTAGCACTCTCCCGGAGATCAAGGCGCGCCAGTCGAGCTCCGCTCCTGAGATAAGGCCTCGTGAACGGCCAGTGCAACTCGCCATCAAGGTTAGTGATACGTACTCAGTTATCTTTCTCCATTACATTGTGTGCGCTTCCATCAATGATTACAAATGGTCATGTGAGTGGTGTTGCAGGCTGCTATACAGAGTGAGAGAGATAGAACGGAGAAACTTCTGGCGGAGGCGGCGGAGAGGCAGCGGGAGTTGGAGGAGAGGACGACAAAGATGATGGAGGAGGAGAGGGCACGGAATGACATGCAGGCAAGGGCCATGTACGAGCTCCTTGTGGTAAGTTTCTTCTGCAGATTAGCCAAAACATTCATGTAGTGTTTGTCTCATTACTAACTAGTATGACTGAGTCGTCAAAACCAAATGTGCAGTCTGTGTGCGAGAAGACAGGTCAGACCACTCCGCCGATGCCAGTGATTACTCCTGGGACCACGGTGAGTTTTATTTGAATGGACATTACTTGCTAGTCTTAACATTTGAGTGTCATCATGCTAACAAGACATTGGAAATGATCTTTGGTGCAGCGTAACTCCAGACAAGCATCGCACGATCCTTCTCCAGCTACCGACATGAGCCACCCCGCTCCTACACCTCCTGGATCTTGGTAAGTTTATCTAGTGTTTTGCTTAACACATGCATAAAGACCTAGACTTAGCTTTATTTCCTCCAATGCTTACCATAATGACCTAGACTTAGCTTCTTCTCCTCCAAAATGACTTAATAAGCTTACTGAACTCCAAAACCATCCATTTTACCTAAGTTAGCTCTAAAACGATCTGTACTTAGCTTACTTATGTCAAAAATTGCATAATTAGCTTAGTTAGCTCATAGACAATCCATTTTACTTAAGTTAGGTCTAAAATGACCCATTTTACCTAGGTTAGCTTATAAATGATCCAGTTCATCCAAGTTAGCTCAAAAATGACCCATTTTACCTAGATTAGCTCCTAAATGATCCATTTTACCTACGTTAGCTTTAAAATGACCGATTTCAACTAGGTTAACTCCAAAATGACCCATCTTACCTAGGTTATCTCATAAACGATCCATTTCAACTAATTTAGCTCATAAACGATCCATTTCACCAAGTTAGCTAAAAAATGATCCATTTCACCTAAATTAGCTCTTAAATGATCCATTTCACCTAAGTTAGCTCAAAAAGATCCATTTCAACTAAATTAGCTCATAAATGATCCATTTCACCTAAGTTAGCTAAAAAACGATCCATTTCAACTAAGTTAGCTCATAAATGATCCATTTCACCTAAGTTAGCTAAAAAACGATCCATTTCACCTTAGTTACCTCAAAAACGATCCATTTGACCTTAGTTAGCTCATAAACGACCCATTTCAACTAAGTTAGCTCATAAATGATCCATTTCACCTTAGCTAGCTCATAAACGACCCATTTCAACTTAGTTAGCTCATATATGATCCATTTCACGTAAGTTAGCTCATAAATGACATACTCTTCTTGTTCTAGTCTTCTTCTTGTTCTAGTCTTCTTCTTGTTCTACTCTTCTTGTTCTAGTCTTCTTATTCTAGTCACCTATTTCTAACTTTCTTATTTTTCATTTTGCAGATTTCATTCACTTGACGAAAACTTGCATAGATGGAGTGCTCCTTATCCCTTTCTCTATTTCTTTTGTATCGTTGAACTATGCATGTATCGTTGGATGAAACTATTGTAATATATATGGTTGGATGCCTCTATGTTGAACTTGCTATGTATGATGGAACTATGTGATGAAGTTATGTGATGGAACTATGTATGATGGAACTATGCATGTTGGATATCTTATATGTTTGCTCTGTAATTGCCTTGTGAAATATATCTATATATGTCATATATATTTTCTGTGAAAATTGTTGGATTTAATAAAAAACAGAAAAAAGAGCCAATATGCAGGCTCTTTGCCGTCTGCCACCGACGGCACCGGCCTCTTTGCCGTCTGCCGCGGACGGCAAAGAGGACACGTGGCATCCAGCTGTGCTTCCTGGGAGCTGACCCATTTGGTCAGTTTGCCTACAGTGGCAGACGGCAAAGAGTTTGCCGTCAGCGGCGGACGGCAAAGGCCTGCCATGTAGTGACGTGTAGATGACATCATACGGCAAAGGCACTAGAAAGTTTGCCGTCCGCGGCGGACGGCAAAGGCCTGCCGTTAGCCACTTAACGGACTGAGAGCACAATTATTGCCGTCCGCGGCAAACGACAAAGAGCCTTTGCCGTCAGCCGCCAGGAAGCAGACGGCAAAGTAGCTGTTTACCGTAGCCTACTTTGCCGGAGCCTTTTGCCGTCCGCGGCTGACGGCAAAGGCCTTTGCCGTCCGCCGTTCATGCCTTTGCCGTCCGCCATGGTAGACGGCAAAATAGCTGATTCCTGTAGTGAATTAGTGTTTGTGCCAAGTTAAACCTATAGGATCTTCTTGGATGATGGTTATTTGATCTTGCTGAAACTTCCAGAATCTTTCTCTTCACGAAAACAATTGTTTAAAATCACCAGAACATGATAAAATACTGATTCCAATTGAAGTAGATCAATAAAAAAATTATCTATGTCTTCCTATTTTGGTAGAATTGTTTGAGTTCCAGAAGTTTGCGTTAGTTACATATTACTACAGACTGTTGTGTTTTTGACAGATTCTGTTTTCGTGTGTTGTTTATTTATTTTGATGAATCTATGGCTAGTTAAATAGTTTATAAACCATAGAGAAGTTGGAATACAGTAGGTTTAACACCAATATAAATAAATAATGAGTTCATTACAGTACCTTGAAGTGGTGTTTTGTTTTCTTTCGCTAACGGAGCTTACGAGAATTTCTGTTGAGGTTTGTGTTGTGAGGTTTTCAAGTTTTGGGTAAAGATTTGATGGATTATGGAACAAGGAGTGGCAAGAGACTAAGCTTGGGGATGCCCATGGAACCCCAAGATATTCAAGGATAACCAAAAGCCTAATCTTGGGGATGCCCCAGAAGGCATCCCCTCTTTTTTCTTCGTATATCGGTAACTTTACTTGGAGATATATTTTTATTCACCACATGATATGTGTTTTGCTTGGAGCGTCTTATATGATATTAGTCTTTTCTTTTTAGTTTACCACAATCATCCTTGATGTACACACATTTTGGGACAAACCCACATGATTGGAATTTTTTAGAATACTCTATAGGCTTCACTTATATCTTTTGAGCTAGATAGTTTTGCTCTAGTGCTTCACTTATACTTTTTAGAGCACGGCGGTGGCTTAATTTTGAAGAAATTCTTGATCTCTCATGCTTCACTTATATTATTTTGAGAGTCTTTTAGAACAGCATGGTATTTGCTATGGTTAAAAAAAATTGGTCCTAAAATGATGAGCATCCAAGTTGGGTATAATAAAAACTATCATAGGAAGTGAATTGGACGCTATGATCAATTTGATGCTTGATAATTGTTTTGAGATATGGAGGTAGTAATATTAGAGTCATGCTAGTTGGGTAATTGTGAATTTAAAGAGTGCTTGTGTTGAAGTTGGCAAGTCCCGTAGCATGCACGTATGGTAAAAGTTGTGTAACAAATTTGAAACATGAGGTGTTCTTAGATTGTGCATCCTTATGAGTGGCGGTCGGGGACGAGCGATGTTCTTTTCCTACCAATCTATCCCCCTAGGAGCATGCATGTAGTGCTTGGTTTTTGATGACTTGTAGATTTTTGCAATAAGTATATGAGTTATTTTGACTAATGTAGAGTCCTTGGATTATACGCACTCTCACCCTTCCATCATTGCTAGCCTCTTCAGTACCGCACATTGCCCTTTCTCACCTAGAGAGTTGGTGCAAACTTCGCCGGTGCATCCAAACCCCGTGATACCATACACTCTATCACACATAAACCTCCTTATATCTTCCTCAAAACAGCCACCATACCTACCTATTATGGCATTTCCATAGCCATTCCGAGATATATTGCCATGCAACTTTCCACCGTTCCATTCATCATCATGACACGTATCATTATTGTCATATTGCCTTGCATGATCATGTAGTTGACATCGTATCTGTGGCAAAGCCACCATGCATAATTTTTTTCATACATGTCACTCTTGATTCATTGCCCATCCCGATACACCGCCGGAGGCATTCATATAGAGTCATATCTTGTTCTAGTTTTTGAGTTGTAATTCATGAGTTGTAAATAAATAGAAGTGTGATGATCATCATTATTAGAGCATTGTCCCCCAAAAAAGAGAGAAAGGCCAAAAAAAGAAGGCCCAAAAAAAGAGATATATAAAAAGGGGGCAATGTTACTATCCTTTTCCACACTTGTGCTTCAAAGTAGCACCATGTTCTTCATATAGAGAGTCTCATATGTTGTCACTTTCATATACTAGTGGGAATTTTTCATTATAGAACTTGGTTTGTATATTCCTACAATGGGCTTCCTCAAAATGCCCTAGGTCTTCGTGAGCAAGCAAGTTGGATGCACACCCACTTAGTTTCTTTTGTTGAGCTTTCATACATTTATAGCTCTAGTGCATCCATTGCATGGCAATCCCTACTCCTCATGTTGACATCAATCGATGGGCATCTCCATAGCCCGTTGATTATCCTCATCAATGTGAGACTTTCTTTCTTTTTTCTTCTCCACACAATCCCCATCATCATATTCTATTCCACCCATAGTGCTATGTCCATGGCTCACGCTCATGTATTGCGTGAAAGTTGAAAAAGTTTGAGATTGCTTAAGTATGAAACAGTTGCTTGGCTTGTCATCGGGAGTGTGCAAGATGGGAGAATTTTGTGTGACGAAAATGAAGCATGACCTAACTATATGATTTTGTAGGGATGAACTTTCTTTAGCCATGTTATTTTGAGAAGACATGATTGCTTGATTAGTATGCTCCAAGTATTACTGTTTCTTATGTCAATATGAACTTTTATTTTGAATCATTTGGATCTAAACATTCATTCCACAATAAAGAAAATTACATTGAGAATTATGCTAGGTAGCATTCCACATCAAAAATTCTGTTTTTATCATTTACCTACTCGAGGACGAGCAGGAATTAAGCTTGGGGATGCTTGATACGTCTCCAACGTATCTATAATTTTTGATTGTTCCATGCTATTATATTACCTGTTTTGGATGTTTATGGGCTTTACTTTACACTTTTATATCATTTTTGGGACTAACCTACTAACCGGAGGCCCAACCCGAATTGCTGTTTTTTTTGCCTATTTCAGTGTTTCGAAGAAAAGGAATATCAAAGGGAGTCCAAACGGAATGAAACCTTTGGGAGCGATCTTTTTGGAACAAACGTGACCTAGGGGACTTGGAGTGCAAGTTAATAAACAATCGAGGCGGCCACGAGGGTGGAGGGCGCGCCCCCCTACTGGGCGTGCCCCCTGTCTCGTGGGCCCCTCGAGCGTCCACCGACCTACTTCTTCCTCCTATATATACCCATGTACCCCGAAAACATCAGAGGCGACCACGAAAAACTATTTCCACCGTCGTATCCTTCTGTATCCGCGAGATCCCATCTTGGAGCCTTCGCCGGCGCTCCGCCGGAGGGGGAATCAACCACGGAGGGCCTCTACCTCAACTCCAAGGCCTCTCCGATGAGTTGTGAGTAGTTTACCACAGACCTTCAGGTTCATAGTTATTATCTAGATGGCTTCTTCTCTCTCTTTGAATCTCAATACAAAGTTCTCCTCGATATTCTTGGAGATCTATTTGATGTAACTCTTTTTGCGGTGTGTTTGTCGAGATCCGATGAATTGTGGGTTTATGATCAAGTTTATCTATGAGAAATATTAGAATCTCCTCTGAATTCTTTTATGTGTGATTAAGTTACCTTTGCAAGTCTCTTCGAATTATCAGTTTGGTTTGGCCTCCTAGATTGATCTTTCTTGCAATGGGAGAAGTTCTTAGCTTTGGGTTCAATCTTGTGGTGTCCTTTCCCAGTGACAGCAGGGGCAGCAAGGCACATATTGGATTGTTGCCATCGAGGATAAAAAGATGGGGTTTATATCATATTGCATGAGTTTATCCCTCTACATCATGTCATCTTTCTTAATGCGTTACTCTATTCTTTATGAACTTAATACTCTAGATGCGTGCTGGATAGCGGTCGATGTGTGGAGTAATAGTAGTAGATGCAGAATCGTTTCGGTCTACTTGTCACGGACGTGATGCCTATATACATGATCATGCCTAGATACTCTCATAATTATTCGCTTTTCTATCAATTGCTCAACAATAATTTGTTCACCCACCGTAATACTTATGCTATCTTGAGAGAAGCCACTAGTGAAACCTATGGCCCCCGGGTCTATCTTTTATCATATAAGCTTTCAATCTACTATTATTTGCATCTTTTACTTTTCCAATCTATATCATAAAAATACCAAAAATATTATCTTATCATATTATCTCTATCAGATCTCACTTTTGCAAGTGGCCGTGAAGGGATTGACAACCCCTTTATTGTGTTGGTTGCGAGTTCTTGTTTGTTTGTGTAGGTGCATGGGACTTTTGAGGAGCCTCCTACTGGATTGATACCTTGGTTCTCAAAAACTGAGGGAAATACTTACGCTACTGTGCCGCATCACCCTTTCCTCTTCAAGGAAAACCAACACAAGCTCAAGACGTAGCAGCCACCCTAAGAGAATTGAGCAAGACTCTCAGAGAAATAATGTAGATGCACCTAGTCCTTCTAAAAAGAAGAAAAAGAAAAATGATACGAATTTGCATGCTTCTAGTGAACTTGTTGTAGACACACCTGAGAATCGCAATGATATTTCTATTTCTGATGCTGAAACACAATCTGGTGATGAACATGAACCTAGTGATGTGATAATGTTCATGTTGATGCTCAACCTAGCAAAAATAGTGATGTAGAGATTGAACTTGCTGTTGATCTTGATAACCCACAATCAAAGAAGCAACGTTATGATAAGAGAGACTTTGTTGCTAGGAAGCACGGTAAAGAAAGAGAACCAAGGGTTCAGAAACCTATGCCTTTTCCTCCTAAGCCATCCAAGAAAAAGGATGATGAGGATTTTGAGCGCTTTGCTGAAATGATTAGACCTATCTTCTTGCGTATGCGTTTGACTGATATGCTTAAAGTGAATCCTTATGCTAAGTACATGAAAGATATTATAACAGATAAAAGAAAGATACCGGAAGCTGAAAATTCCACCATGCTTGCTAATTACACTTTTAAGGGTGGAATACCTAAGAAACTAGGAGACCCAGGAGTACCAACTATACCATGCTCCATTAAAAGAATCTATGTTAAAACTGCCTTATGTGATCTTGGAGCCGGTGTTAGTGTTATGCCTCTCTCTTTATATCATAGACTTGAATTGAAGTTGACACCTACTAAAATATCCTTGAAAATGGCCGATAAATCAACTGCTATACTTGTCGGTATTTGTGAGGATGTGCCTGTTGTGGTTGCAAACGTTACTATCTTAATGGACTTTGTTATTCTTGATATTCCCGAGGACGATAGTATGTCGATTATCCTTGGTAGACCCTTTTTGAATACTGCAGGGGCTGTTTTTGATTGCAACAAGGCAATGTCACTTTTCATATTAATGGTAATGAGCATACGGTACACTTTCTGAGGAAACAACCTCAAGTTCATAGCATCAATTCTATTGGAAAAGTTCCAACTATTATTATTGGAGGTTTTGAATTCCCTCTTCCTACTGTCAAGAAGAAATATGATATTCTTATTATTGGGGATGTGTATATCCCCGTTGAGGTAACCTAGTGTTATTCGAAATTTCTCCGGTTGCATGTTATTCGGAATGAGTTTGTTAACAAGACTTGATCAACCTTGTTAGTGGATTCCTTTTGATGAGCATGAGATGGACGAAGTTAGAAGGCACAACCTTCTGTACCCTCCTTTTACTTTCTGTTATTTAGATTAAGTAAAGTAAAAATAGTATTTTATGTCTATTTTCTGAATTATCCATGCAATAAAAAAATACCCCAAAAATAAAAGTCCTTCAAATGCCGTGAAAATTTAGTATGATTTTTTCTGGAATATTTGATAATTTCTGGCACTGAGAACACGTCAGGGGGAGCTGGCACCTGGCCACGAGGGTCAGGGGCGCGCCCAATCCCCCTGTGGGCGCCCCCTGCCTCGTGGGCCCACGGTGGCTCCCCTCCACTTATTCCTGCACCCATGCTCTTCTTCTTCCTCCCAGAAAAATCACTATCCAGCTCAAGCACGAGTTCTAGCTCATCTTGCTGCCATTTTCGATCTCCGTGCTCAAAGCTCCATTCACAAAACTGCTTTGGGGGATTGTTCTTTGGTATGTGACTCCTCTAATGGTCCAATTAGTTTTTGTTCTAGTGCTTTATTCATTGCAAATTTGCTGCCTAGGTGACCCTGTTCTTGAGCTTGCATGTCAAATTTATATGGTCCCAAGTAGTTCTAATGCATGATATAGTCTCTAGGCACTTGTGGGAGTAGTTGCTATCAATATTGTTGAGTTTCGCTCACTTTTATTTTGAGTAATTAACTAAAAATTTCAGAAATTTTCAGAAAATGATGAAGAGATTCTTGAGGGGCTCTTCTAGCCAAAGCTCAAAGGAGAAAGAAACTAAGGAGAATAAAAAGCCCAAGTATAATCTCCCTCGCGTCGCGGAAGTGTGGCCGTGTGAATGGCCTTGTGATGATTTCTTGAGAGCAGCCGGGATTCATGATGATTTTTATTCGTTGGCTGATAATGCGTGCCTCACCGAATTCCTCCACGACCAACTCGAACAGTATCTCTTACTCACCAATACTTTCGTGCAAAATTTTTACTTTCATCCTAAGAAATCACCTCCTTCAGTAGAGTTTTGTGCGGTTTGCAAGATACCCTTCGGGGGCAGCTTAGAGGAACCACATCGTAAATATGTGGCTAGGGAGATGTCACTATATGAATTTTGTGCGGTTTGCAAGATACCCTTCGGGGGCAGCTTAGAGGAACCACATCGTAAATATGTGGATGGATTTATTGATACTATTACTGTAGGGGAAACGAGGAAGGTTTCCGATGCAAGAATTACTAGCATACACTTTCCTGTCCTACGTTACTTTGCAATATTTGCTAGTAGATGCTTAATTGGTCACGGAAACTGTGGCAACCTTAGTGTTCTGGATATTATTATTTTGTTCCATGCTTTATTTCGTGATAACTCTGTTAGTATGGGTGCTATTATTTCTAAACGATTATGTCTGAACCGTACAAAGGGCCGCATCTTTGGAGGTATCTATGCTTCACGCCTTGCTAAACACTTCAAGATACCTATTATGCATTATGAGAAAGAGGAAAAGCTGCTGCCCCCTACTTTTCTATATTATAAGAGCATGGTAGCACATGAGTTTATCATTAAAAATGATGAGAAGATGCTTAAGTATAATTTGCGATTTCATAAGAAACACAGTGAGACTATTATCTTGCCTGCACCCTCTTTGTTTGATTTAACTGCAGCACATACCTCGTCTTGCCGGAGGCCGTGTATGCGTACCAGGGCCAGACATCAGCCCCAGAGCCTGAGCCGGAACCACCACTTGACCCTTATCGACCGTCCTTTTATCAGTGGGATCCGGAGGAGATCGCCAGCCAGTGGTACCCGGATGACACTCCTCAGTACACCGGAGAGAGTAGCCGCGATCCATGGGCATAGACCAACTTAGGCCAAAAGCCTAAGCTTGGGGGAGTACGTATTTCTCACCGACATTACATTCATGTTCACACACTCATTCTAGTTGTCGGTGCTCTTACTTTTTCATTGTACTATCCATGCTAGTTTATTTTCTTTTTCTAGCTTTCTTCTTGTGTGTTTGATAAACCTTAAGAAAAACCAAAAAAATTAGTTAGTTTACTTTCCATGCTTGTAGTAGTAACTAAAAGAAAACTCAAAAAGATTTCTCGTTCTTCTTTTGCTTATTGGGAGCTTTCCCGTGTAAATAGTTTTATTTCTTTTCTTTCCTTTGGGGGTCGAGAGGAGAAGACCATAATGAAAAATGTTGAGTGGCTCTTATATGCATTATTGTTGATTTAACCAAGAGCCCATATTACCTTGTCTTCTCCCTTGAATTGAATGCTTGCAGATTCCAGCTTAGTCCAATGCTCGTGCACTATTATTATTATCCACATCGTTCGGTCGTGCAAGTGAAAGGCAGTAATGACGATGTATGATGAAATGATTGAGATGAGAGAAGCTGGTATGAACTCGACCTCTCTTGTTTTTGTAAATATGATTAGTTCATCGTTCCTGATTCATCCTATTATGAATAAACATGTTTGCAATGACAATTAGAGATTATAGTTGCTTATGCCATGCTTAATTAGCCAGGAGCTCATAATGGTTTACCTTGCGTGCCAACATGCTATTAAAATGGTTGTGATGTGGTATAATAGGGTGGTATCCTCCTTTGAATGATTCGAGCAACTTGACTTGAGACATGTTCACGCATGTAGTGAAAACAAAATCAACATAGCCTATACGATATTTATGTTCATGGTGGATTATATCCTACTCATGCTTGCACTCAGTGTTGATTAATTTTAATGCATGTTCATGACTGTTGTCGCTCTCTAGTTGGTCGCTTCCCAGTCTCTTTCTTGCCTTCACCTGTACTAAGCGGGAATACTGCATGTGCATCCAAACTCCATAAACCCCAAAGTTATGCCATATGAGTCCACCATACCTTCCTATATGCGGTATTTACCTGCCGTTCCAAGTAAATTTGTATGTGCCAAACTCCAAACCTTCAAATGAAATTCGGTTTTGGATGCTCGAACAACTCATGTATCAACTAGGGCTGTCTGTATCTTCCATGTTAGGCGGGTTATTCTCAAGAGGAGTGGACTCCGCTCCTCATTCACGAGAAAATGGCTGGTGACCGGGATGCCCAGTCCCATTCTCAAATCAAATCAAAATAATTGCAAACAAAACTCCCCCAGGATTGTTGTTAGTTGGAGGCACCCGGTGTTTCGGGCAAGGCATGGATTGATGTTTGTTGGTGGTGGGGGAGTATAAACTTTACCATTCTGTTTGGGAACCACCTATAATGTGTGTAGCATGGAAGATATCAAGATCTCTTAGCTGTTATGTTGACAGTGAAAGTATACCGCTCAAAATGTTATTTATCTCTATTTCAAAATCGAGCTCTGGCACCTCTACAAATCCCTGCTTCCCTCTGAGAAGGGCCTATCTATTTACTTTTATGTTGAGTCATCACCCTCTTATTAAAAAGCACCCTCTGGAGAGCACCGCTATCATTTGCATGCATTACTATTAATTTATATTGGGTATGACTATGACTGGATCTCTTTTACCATGAATTACAATGTTTAGTCAGTCCTTGATCTTTAAAGGTGCTCTGCATTTATGTTTTGCGGTCTCAGAAAGGGCTAGTGAGATACCATCTTGTTATATCATATTATGATTGTTTTGAGAAAGTGTTGTCATCCTAGATTTATTATTATTGCTCGCTAGTTGATTATGCCATTGATATGAGTGAACATGAGACCTAAGTGTTATTGTGAATATGGTTAGTTCGTAATCCTTGCTGAAAACTTGAATACTGGCTTTACATATTTACAATAACAAGAGCAAACAGAGTTTGTAAAAGTTTTTCTTTATCACTTTCAGTTTGTCAACTGAATTGCTTGAGGACTAGCAAAGGTTTAAGCTTGGGGGAGTTGATACGTCTTCGTCGTATCTACTTTTCCAAACACTTTTGCCCTTGTTTTGGACTCTAACTTGCATGATTTGAATGGAACTAACCCGGGCTGATGCTGTTTTCAGCAGAACTGCCATGGTGTTATTTTTGTGCAGAAATAAAAGTTCTCGGAATGACCTGAAAATCCACGGAGCAACTTTTCAGAATTAATAAAAAATACTAGTGAAAGAATCAGCACCAGGGGGCCCACACCCTGTCCATGAGGGTGGGGGCGCGCCCCCTGCCTCGTGGGCCCCCTGGACCTCCACCGACCTCAACTCTAACTCCATATATTCACGTTCGGGGAGAAAAAAATCAGAGAAAATGTTTCATCACGTTTTACGATACGGAGCCGCCGCCAAGCCCTAATATCTCTCGGGAGGGCTGATCTGGAGTCCGTTCGGGGCTCCGGAGAGGGGGATTCGTCGCCGTCGTCATCATCAACCATCCTCCATCACCAATTTCACGATGCTCACCGCCGTGCGTGAGTAATTCCATCGTAGGCTTGCTGGACGGTGATGGGTTGGATGAGATTTACCATGTAATGAAGTTAGTTTGGTTAGGGTTTGATCCCTAGTATCCACTATGTTCTGAGATTGATGTTGCTATGACTTTGCTATGCTTAATGCTTGTCATTAGGGCCCGAGTGCCATGATTTCAGATCTGAACCTATTATGTTTTCATGAATATATGTGAGTTCTTGATCCTATCTTGCAAGTCTATAGTCACCTATTATGTGTTATGATCCGACAACCCCGAAGTGACAATAAGCGGGATACTTCTCGGTGATGACCGTAGTTTGAGGAGTTCATGTATTCACTAAGTGTTAATGCTTTGGTCCGGTACTCTATTAAAAGGAGGCCTTAATATCCCTTAGTTTCCATTAGGACCCCGCTGCCACGGGAGGGTAGGACAAAAGATGTCATGCAAGTTCTTTTCCATAAGCACGTATGACTCTAGTCGGAATACATGCCTACATTACATTGACGAATTGAAGCTAGTTCTGTGTCACCCTATGTTATAACTATTACATGAGGAATCACATCCGACATAATCATCCATCACTGTTCCAATGCCTACGAGCTTTTCACATATTGCTCTTTGCTTATTTACTTTACCGTTGCTGCTGTTACAATTACTACAAAACTGCTACTATTACTTTTGCTACTGTTACCGTTACTTCCATACTACTTTGCTACTAAATACTTTGCTGCAGATACTAAGTTATCCAAGTGTGGTTGAATTGAGAACTCAACTGCTAATACTTGAGAATATTCTTTGGCTCCCCTTGTGTCGAATCAATAAATTTGGGTTGAATACTCTACCCTCGAAAACTGTTGCGATCCCCTATACTTGTGGGTTATCAAGACTATTTTCTAGCGCCGTTGCCGGGGAGCATAGCTCTTTTCTTTGAGTCACTTGGGATTTATATCTTCTGGTCACTATGAGGAACTTGAAAGATGAAATAGCTAAGATTTATCCCTCAACTACGAGGGAAGGTAAGGAACTGCCATCTAGCTCTCCGCTTGATTCTCCTTATGTTATGAGTAAGCTTGCGACACCTAAACCTGCTTCTGCTATCAATTCTGATATGTCGCATGTTATTGATGATGCCACTTCTGCTATGCATGATACTTATGATGAAACTACTTCTATGCTTGATACTACTGTGCCATTAGGTGAATTTCTTGATGAACAACTTGCTAGGGCTAGAGAGAATGAAATTATTGAAACTGATATTATTGAAGATAGTGATGATGAAGGTTCTCCCCCTAAATATGAATTACCTGTTGTTCCTGAGGGTTATGTTATGGATGAAGAAACTGCTAGAGATTTTCTTGCTTGCAATTATAGATCTGATCTTAAGAAAATATTAGCTAAACTGAAACAGAAATCTCTGAATGCTAGAATGAAATATGACCCTGCTTTTGCTACTTCACTTATCTTTGTTACTGATAAGGATTATGATTTCTCTGTTGATCCTGAGATAATTACTTTGGTTGAATCTGATCCTTTTTATGGCTATGAATCTGAAACTATTCTGGCACATCTTACTAAGTTAAATGATATAGCCACCCCGTTCACTTTTGATGAGAAATCTCGCTACTACTATATCCTTAAGATATTTCCATTCTCATTAAAGGGTGATGCTAAAACTTGGTTTAATTCTCTTGATCCTGGTTCTGTGCATAGTCCCTAGGATATGATTTATTACTTCTCTGCTAAATATTTCCCTGCTCATAAGAAACAAGCTGCCTTGAGGGAAATATATAATTTTGTGCGAATTGAAGAAGAGAGTCTCCCACAAGCTTGGGGGAGGCTTCTCCGGTTACTTAATGCTTTGCCTGATCATGCTCTTAGGAAAAATGAAATACTTGATATATTTTATAATGGACTAACCGATGCTTCCAAAGACCACTTGGATAGTTGTGCTGGTTGTGTTTTCAGGGAAAGAACAGTCGATCAAGCTGAATTGCTATTGAATAATATGTTGACTAATGAAAATAATTGGACACTTCTTGAGCCAATTCCTAAGCGAACTCCGAAGAAAAGAGGTGTTCTATTTCTCAGTCCAGAAGATATGCAAAAATCTATGAAAGAAAAAGGTATTAAAGCTGAAGATGTTAAGAATTTACCTCCTATTGAAGAAATACATGGCCTTAATATACCATTTATCAAAGAAATACATGGTCTTGATAACCTGACACAGGTAGTAAAGGTAAATTCTCTCTATAGATATGATAAAGTTGAAATCCCGTCTACTAAGTTTGCTGGCCAATGCTTGGATGAATTTGATGACTTTATGGCTAGACAAGAAAATTTCAATGCTTATGTTGGTAGACAATTGAAACAAAACGCTTATATGATTGGACACTTGAGTGATTATATGGCTAGAGTTGAAGGTGAACTTAAACTCATTAGCAAACATGCTTCTATGGTTAACACTCAAACAGAACAAGTACTTAAAGCTCAAAATGATTTGCTCGATGAATTAAATAGTAAACATGACTTTGCTGTTAGAGTGGCTATTAGAACGGGTAAAATGACTCAGGAACCTTTGTATCATGAAGGCCACCCTAAGAGAATTGAGCAAGATTCTCAGAGAAATAATGTAGATGCACCTAGTCCTTCTAAAAAGAAGAAAAAGAAAAATGATAGGACTTTGCATGCTTCTAGTGAACCTGTTGTAGACACACCTGAGAATCCCAATGATATTTCTATTTCAGATGCTGAAACACAATCTGGTGATGAACATGAACCTAGTGATAATGCTAATGATAATGTTCATGTTGATGCTCAACCTAGCAATTATAATGATGTGGAGATTGAACCTGCTGTTGATATTGATAACCCACAATCAAAGAATCAACGTTATGATAAGAGAGACTTTGTTGCTAGGAAGCATGGTAAAGAAAGAGAACCATGGGTTCAGAAACCAATGCCTTTTCCTCCTAAGCCATCCAAGAAAAAGGATGATGAGGATTTTGAGCGCTTTGCTGAAATGATTAGACCTATCTTCTTGCGTATGCGTTTGACTGATATGCTTAAAGTGAATCCTTATGCTAATTACATGAAAGATATTATAACAAATAAAAGAAAGATACCGGAAGCTGAAATTTCCACCATGCTTGCTAATTACACTTTTAAGGGTGGAATACCTAAGAAACTAGG
This sequence comes from Triticum aestivum, assembly GCF_018294505.1. Taxonomy (NCBI): domain Eukaryota; kingdom Viridiplantae; phylum Streptophyta; class Magnoliopsida; order Poales; family Poaceae; genus Triticum; species Triticum aestivum. Next base: position 14,726,215 of record NC_057799.1, read on the forward strand.
AGATCCAAGAGTACCAACTATACCATGCTCCATTAAAAGAAACTATGTTAAAACTGCCTTATGTGATCTTGGAGCCGATGTTAGTGTTAAGCCTCTCTCTTCATATCGTAGAGTTGAATTGAATAAGTTGACACCTACTGAAATATCCTTGAAAATGGCCGATAAATCAACTGCTATACCTGTCGGTATTTGTGAGGATGTGCCTGTTGTGGTTGCAAACATTACTATCTTAACGGACTTTGTTATCCTTGATATTCCCGAGGACGATAGTATGTCGATTATCCTTGGTAGACCCTTTTTGAATACTGCAGGGGCTGTTATTGATTGCAGCAAAGGCAATGTCACTTTTCATATTAATGGTAATGAGCATACGGTACACTTTCCGAGGAAACAACCTCAAGTTCATAGCATCAATTCTATTGGGAAAATTCCTACTATTATTATTGGAGGTTTTGAATTCCCTCTTCCTACTGTCAAGAAGAAATATGATATTCTTATTATTGGGGATGTGCATATCCCCGGTGAGGTAACCTAGTGTTATTCGAAATTTCTCCGGTTCCATGTTATTTGGAATGAGTTTGTTAACAAGACTTGATCAACCTTGTTATTGGATTCCTTTTGATGAGGATGAGATGGCTGAAGTTAGAAGGCACAACCTTCTGTACCCTCCTTTTACTTTCTGTTATTTAGATTAAATAAAGTAAAAATAGTATTTTATGTCAGTTTTCTGAATTATCCATGCAATAAAAAATACCCCGAAAATAAAAGTTCTCCAAATGCTCTGAAAATTTAGTATGATTTTTTCTGAAATATTTGATAATTTCTGGCACTGAGAATACGTCAGGGGGAGCTGGCACCTGGCCACGTGGGTCAGGGGGGCACCGACGGCCGCCTTTGATAAGGACCTAGCTAGCTAGATTCTTTTGGCAGGCCGCCGATGGCCGCCAAAAGTACCACATGGTCAAGTGGATTGACATTTGTATGCCCAAAGACCAGGGCAGCTTGGGCATTGTGGCCTCCCGTCGCATGAACGTTGCTTTGATGCTGCGATGGGTTTGGCGGATCTTGTGCGGGGAGGGCGGACTTTGGCTCCAGCTCATTCATGCAAAAATACCTTAGGCATGAGCCTCTTATGGCATGTTCTCGGAGGGGAGGATCGAAGTTTTGGTGAGCCATCCAGAAGATCAAGGAGGAAATCCGCTTATGGATTTCCTTCTGCATAGCGAATGGGGACGGGACCCAATTCTGCTAGATCCCAGGTTGGGCCCCGAACCACTACGTCTGAGGTTCCCTAGTCTATTTGCGACTGTGTGGAACCGTCAGCTCTTGTCTCCAAGATGTTACACGATGGGCAGTGGAACATTCGGTTCCGCCGCACCTTTGGACATGCTGAGAGTGAAGATTGGTCTAGGTTGCAGGAGGCTCTTCCACAAACGCTTCCGGACCATCCAGACACGTGTCATGGAGGATCACCCCGACGGCGGTGTTCTCGATGAGTTCGACATATCATTCCCTGTGCCAGGCACCGGCCACACCTTGGTTAGCTCCAATGTGGAAAGCCCCCATCCCACTGAAGATTAAGATATTCGTCTGGCAACTACTGCGGAATCGCCTCCCCTCAGGGACGGAGGTTCTTAAGTGGCACGACCCTGGGAACGGCTTGTGCCCCCTCTGCGCGGTACCGGAGACGGAGACACATATCCTCTTCGCTTGTACTACCGCACGGGTGATGTGGACGTTCGTTTGCGAGGCGCTAGGACCCGAATGGGAGGTTCTGGACCTTGCGGACTTCCTTCAACATATAGCTACCCACCCGTCGCAACATCGCCACCTTTTCTGGCTAGTCTTTGTGGCAATGACATGGAAACTTTGGACGACTCGTAATAGATGGTGATTGAGAAGGTCTTCCCGGCAAAGACATCTGACTCCTTCAAATTCCTTGCTTTTATGCAGCACTGGCACACGCTCTCGAGGCAGCATGACCGTACCCGGCTCGGACACATGTTGGATGCGCTTTTGCATACAGCGCGTTGACTTTCTGCACCGCAGTGTCGCCTCGCGACTGCCACTAGGTGGCCTTCTTCCATATATCTTTTATGTTTCTTGGGCTTTGATGTGCCGTGGCCCCAGCCGTTGGTTTGTACCTTGGGATTTGCTTGACTGTTGTACGAAACTATGCTTTATCTATAAAGCGGGGCAAAAGCCTATTTCGAGGAATAGGAAGGCCATGGCGGCAGGAATGAGATCTGACTGGGCGGGAGGTCGAGGTGATTTTTCAGCCACGAGAGTGATGGATTCGTCCGAGAGGAAATTGTGGAAATGAAAATACCGGGTGAGAGAAAAAATTTCATTTTTTCCGATTTGGACTGAAAAACTGGGGGTGGGATGTGCGGGACAGAAGGGTGGAGATGGACGAAGGGGTAGGCAGGATGCGGTCAGTTGGCAGAAAAAGGAACCTTGCATTCTTTTTAGATAGTAGAGAAAACATAGACACAATTAGGTATATATTCTAGAATGATTGACCTAAAGATTTCAATAGAAAAAAATGACCTCCCCTATCCCTTGGTGGCTAGGGTAAACTGTCCCCTCCAGACTTCGCTGGCGAGCCCGTAGAATCACCTCCCCTCTACCTGCCGCTCCATGGCCGGTGGCGGGGAGTGGAATCCCGGTGCCTCCGCTCCGGTTAATAGTTTAGGTTAGGCCATTTCAGTCCTTGCAGGTTTAGCGCTCGGGCGGGTGGCGACACTTCTTCTTCAAGTTTGTCTTCCGGGCTCCAATCCTCTTTGAGTTCGTCTATCTGGACATAGTTGACGGAGCTCCGATGGAGATTTCTGCCCTCTCCTTGGAACGGTGAGGTTAGGGTTTCTCGACATGTGGCGAGATTTGGTGTCAATTATTTCAGATCTATTCAAGGGTTCAATGACGACGACCGCGGCTCCAGGGTGCTGCTCCTTAGGGGCTCGTGCATGAAGACTTCTCGGCTGTCATCGACAAGGTCAATCCGGCTCCAGTATGGGAGCAGCGACAACGTCGCATCGGCGGCTCGTTCTGACAGCGGTAGTGGTCATTTGGTGGTCTCAGAATCTCGATGTAATTTTCATCATGTTTGAGGTGCTTTGTACTTCTAGTGAACTTTGATAATAGATCTGGATTATTTTCGCAAAAAAGAAAAAAAATTAAGAAATGTCACTACTTGCATTTTTGGGCTGAGCTAGGCTCGGATCTGAGATCTTAGGGTAAAGCTCAACCTAGGATATGACCAGGGCTAGCTCAAAGGAGGCGGTCACCCTAGAATAGGGAGAGGTACATGCCTCGTGGCCGCCAGGAAGAACAACTACGCATGACCGCCGTGACTCGATGAGCTCACCCCGTCATCTAAACTCCCGATGCCTATGGATACGCTAGAGGAAGAGGTCGATGAAGAACATGATCCAGAGAGGTTAAGCCAAGGAGACAAGCATCCACAAAGAGTCCCACTACTACGGATTGGCTCAGTTACTCATCACCTCTGCCATGTTGCTATCCCGGGAAGGGGAATCCTATCACCTCTTGCTCAGAATTGAGGACTCTAACCTACCAACAAACATGTTGAGCATGCACAAAGGTGATCACAAATCAAAAGAAAACAATGGAGCACACAAAACTTGTCCGGCCTTTATGTGGATGCCGCAGTTAGATGCCTATAATGCTTAACATCACACACATCCTTCTCATGTTTCCTCGGATGGTGCCTCAAGAGGGACCTGATGCCACACACCGCACTCACCCAGTCCGAGACGGATAATAGGTTTTCACCAAGATCAAAGGGGGTGGTTGGGAGAAGGGACCCTGACGGTGTCTCTACAGAGGAAAGTGCCACGACGACCAGCAATTTCTCTTGATTTACAATACCAAGCGTCAGCCTACAACATTGGACAATCGATGGTCATTGGTGGCTAGATCTATCGATGAGGTGAGCTAGAGGAGGAGGAGAGAGGGAGAGCCCCAACCTTTAGATGTGACACTTATGGATGTCAAGGAAGCCCCACAAAGACCCACTCCCATTGCCGCCTCATCGCTGGCTTGACTAATGAGATTGGCCAATACCTATGGAGGCCCCTGCAGCTTGGACGCCACAGCCAAATCGAAAACCCTATGCTCGAGTTGCATAGCGGTTGAAACCTTGTTGCCACCCTCAGCGGCGGCCATGCGGGCTTATTGATGGCAACCTCTGGGGCGTCGAGGGGAAAGGGAGCAAGGAAATGGTGGCAGCACGACGAAACCCTTGACACCCTCGATGGAACTGCAGAATAAACTCTTGAACGGTGACTTGTATTAGTTACATTATTACCAATCCATCGTTTACACATGAGCAATCTATAAAATAAATACCCATGTCGTTTTTCTTTGTCCATGTGTAAATAAATCTGGAATTGCAATTTTGTAGCATTGCGAATTGCTTTACTATGTGAGGAGCCTACACTGCCGGAATCGACCCCTATGCCGACGGCCCTGGCCGTCGGCATATCTCTGATTCCCGTCGAGATAGGTCTATGCCGACGGCCCCCGTCGGCATAGGGCCGTTGGCAACATATCCGTCGGTGTAGCCCGGGGGGACGTCGACATAGGTCCTATCCCGACGGAGTCTGTACATCTATGCCGACGGCCCGGGCTGTCGGCAACGTTCCCGCCTAACGGCGGCCGCCGTCAAGTTCCAACCAACGGAAACACGACACGTGGCAGGGCTATGCCGACGGCCTAGCCGTCGACATAGTTTCAAACTAAGCCAACAGCCAGGCCGTCGGCATAGCTGCTACGTGCCAGCAACTGGGGACTCCTGGGGCAGGGCTATGCCGACGGCCTAGCCGTCGACATAGTTTCAAACTAAGAAACTATGCCGACGGCCTAGCCGTGGGCATAGTTTGTATTTGATTTTTTTTCTTTTTTCTGTTTGTTTTCAGATCAATTCAATTCAAATATACATAAGCATCATCACGGCAGATATATATGATGGACATAGACATATAGAACACATCTAAGTATCATCCGGCACCGTCACAACAATATATGCATAAGCATCATCACAATCAACATAAGCATATAAAGAAGCACACAAGTCATCTAAAGGACCATCAAAGACCACAAGTTTATCATCATCATCATCACCACACATAAGTCATCTAAAGAAACATATGCATAAGCACACAAGTAACCGAAAGGCTTAAGCGCCAAGACGTCGAGCACCGCGGAGGTCGTCACTGCCAAGCCAGCCGAAGCCCAGGTCATCACTGCTAGCGGCAGCGCTATCGCCAAGACCGCCTCCACCTCCGCCTCCGCCTCCGTGGATCGGAGTGGTCGGGCTCCGTGATTCCGGAGTGCTGCGAAGACCACCACCAATGGTTGATCCACCGGTTACCTGGATGTTGAGAAGACATGTTAACGGGATATATGACTATCTTGAAAGGCATGATATGATTTGGGTGAATAGATTGGGGATGAACTAACTGGCGAGGGGCCAGCGTTCTGTGCGAGAAACTCGTCAAAGGTAAGCAGCCTTGGTTGTGCTGGAGGAGATGCTCCTAATTGCAATTGAGGAAGCCTGCCGGCCGCCATTTCCTCAAGAGCGTGTTGCATCATGCGATCCCTCTGCTGATGGTATGCATGAAGGCTCTCGTGCCATGCCATGGTCTCCTGGCGTGTGTACTCCATGTAGGCCTACGGTATGACATGATGGAACTCATAAAACTACTAAATGTGGAAAATAAAGTGAGCAATGAAGATAAGAGGGACTATGACTGTGAACTGGTCATGGGCGTGCTCGTGCGCTGGCTCAAACTCGGGTCGATCCGACGGAGCTGTGTGTAGGTGATAGTAGGAGTGATCACAGCATCGAGAACCGCCTCCCGACCGTGCTCCTTGGGCCCCATGCCCACCACCACCCTCTTGTCCAGATCCACCGCAATGGGGTCGGGTGTGTCAGGATGTAACCTTAGATACCCATCGGAGTAGGCCTTCTTCCTCTGCGTGGTCTTCTTGTCGTAGTACTTGGGCTCGCAAGGCTTGGAGTCCTTCCGGTATGGGCGATCTCCCACGCCTCCATGTGTGAGAGCGGCCGCTTCAGTTTCTCCTCCTGCACCACCAAACAGAGGTTAGTCATACATAAGAAAGTGACGGTAAATAGAAGAAGAAGAATGTTTAATGAGGTTAGTCATACATTAAGTGCCTTGTGGAGAAAGTGGTTTCGGTTTCCCTGAGCATGTACTCCCTCCCTCCCTGGGTTAGCCTTGTTTTTGATGCTCGTAGCCGCCCAGGCTCCATCCGTATCACACCAAACATCCACCAATGCCGCCCAAGACTCGTCTTTTCCATAACACCAATTTGGACACACCTACATAATGAAAGCATAAGGGCATGCCAACAGAAAACGGTGAAATGTACCACAAACATCAGAATGAAAAATCTTTTATGCTTACCGCCAAGTACTCGTGCCTCTCCAAGGTAATGCCCATCCTCCACGCTTCTTCCTTGGTCATCTTCACACCAAGAGCGTCGTGATAGTATGTCGAGATGGCCACATAGCGCACCTCGTACTGCATCTGGCGGGCCTTCTTCTAGCATTGGCGCAACACGATCTGGTCGGCTCTGGCCTTGTGCTCCAGAAGAACTCGATAGAATTTCTACAATCATGCATGAAAAAAGAATGGAAGAAGCCATGAGTTAACATGAAACTAGAATGGACTTGTGCTTCTGAAGAGAACTCACCCAGAAAGTAGTGATCACGACCTTGGCATGGGTTTCATGGTCCACGTGGAGGGCCGCTTCCCAGTGGTCCCAGCTCGTGGCCAAAACCCGATGGTCCGGGTCCCTGACTGGATCCGGACAGTACAACCCTGGCCAGTATAACATCAGCAAGACGGTGATGAGGCTGTTGGGAATATGGACCCCTTTAGAATATATCCAGTTGCTGCAAAAGAGTGAACTATTAGCATGTGACAAGAAAAATAAATAACAACCGGAATGAGCATGTGACAAGCAAAACAATGAAATTATTATAAAGTGGCACTTACTCTTTTCCCGTGGGCTCAATGAGCCACTTCTGCTCCTCAGTAGCAGGAACCTGCTTTGGTAGCTTTGCGTTACCACGCAGCCACCCCTTGTTGTCAACCCCCTTCCCGCCACCACCATCATCCCCGCCACCACCCTCCTCCTCTCCTGCCTCCCCCTCCCCAACCTCCTCCTCCTCCTCCTCCTCGTCCTCCTCCTCGCCTGCCTCCTCCACCTCCTCCTCGGCCCTACCCCGAACCTCCTCCTCCTCCTCGTCCTCCTCCTCCTCCTCGCCAGGGGGTACCTCACTAGAGGAGGGTACCTTACTAGAGGAGGGCCTCGAAGACAACACCCCTAAGTCGGTGAGGGTGCGCTCTTTCTAGCATTGAAAAGAGAATAAGAAATTAGTAATAATAAACACATTTCTGTCGGAGATGCTTGTTCTGTCTCTCAGGGCCGTACTGCCAGCGATTCTGCATAGGCCCCCCAACAATACCTCGTTCGTGAGGTGCAGAATGAGATGTGTCATCGGAGTAAAGAAGCCTGGCGGAAAGATCTTCTCTAGCTTGACTATCAACTCCGGTGCCTTCTTATGCAATTTTTCAATCACGTCTTTACTTACTTCTTTAGCACAGAGCGTGCGGAAGAAATGGCTTAGCTCGGCAAGTACTCGCCAGACATGCTCGGGGACATAGCCTCGAACCATCACCGGCATTATCCGCTCAATCCATACATGGTAGTCATGACTCTTCAGGCCGGTCACTTTGCCCGTTGAAAGATTGACTCCCTTACTTATATTCGATGCATAACCATCGGTGAACTTCAAAATGTGTTTCAGCCAGATAAGTACTTCCTTTTTTCTGGCGGTTTAAGGACAAAGTCAGCATCTGGCTTGAACCAGTTTTTTCGACCGCCTGTGGGAGGCTTCATGTTCAGACGTGGTCTATCACAAATTCTCTGTTGATCAGCTCTAGCTTTAATGTTATCCTTCGTCTTATCAGGAATGTTGAGGATCGTGTGGAAAAGGGACTCCACCACATTCTTTTCGGTGTGCATCACATCGATATTGTAAGGAAGTTTGAGGTCCTTGAAATAGGGAAGATGCGAGAAGGGGGTAATGTGAGTCCAGTTGTGCGTCTCACCATATCCCTTGAAGCATTTGGCTTTGGCTTTGGCTTTGACTTTAGGCTTCAGAGCTTTTAGCTGAGCAAGAACATCTGCCCCTGAAAATGTTGGAATCTCGGGTACTTCATGAACAACCCGACATTTTGTGAAGTTCTTCTTGTCTTCCTGTCTGGATGGTCTAGAGGGAGGAACTGTCGATACAGGTCAAAGGTTACATACTTGCCACCCTTACTCAGCCAAATCATTCGCAGAGCCTGCATGCACACTGGGTATGGCATCTTCCCACTTGTACACCATCCGCAGAATAGAGCAAGCCGGGAAAGTCATGCATGCAATAGTGCAACCAAACTTTCATCAAGAAATTTCTCTGCAGATCCCGGTCGTATGTCAACCTCGGAAAGTACCAAGAATGGTGCAAATCATCCACCAGCGGCTAAACACACCCAATTTCTTCCCCGGGTAATCAGGCCCCGGAATGATGAGCGATAAGAACATGGTCTTGCGTTGCATTAGGGCACCGGGAGGAAGATTGAGCGGAATTACAAACACGGGCCAGCAGCTGTACGGATTGGACGACATACCATATGGATTCAACCCATCACCTGATATGGCTATTCTAACATTCCCAGCCTCGGCTGCTTCCTCAGGGTATTCTTCATCGAACGACTTCCATGCTTCGCCTTCCGATGGATGTATGATTTTTTTTGGATTGTACCTTATACCTTCCTTGTGCCACTTCATCATTTTGGCAGACTCCTTCATGATGAAAAGGCGCTGCAGTCTTTTTATAAAATCAAGATACCGAAGAACCTTAACGAGGATGGCTAGCTGCTTTTTCTCACCATCCTCACCAACCACCTCAATGTACCGAGATGAACCACACTCCCTACAGTACTTGTCATCCGCATACTCGTGCCTAAACAAAAGGCAATTCTTCGGGCAAACATCTATTTTCTCATAATCCATAGAGAGTGCCTTCATGATTTTCTTTGTATCGTACATGCTTTTCAGCAGTTCATGACCCTCAGGGAGGCTGTTAGCCCATACTCCCAGGAATGCTTCGAAGCATTTCTGGCTATAGCCGTACTCAGCCTTGACTGCAATCAGTTGTGAGATGGCATCCAGCTGAGATATTTCCGCACCCGCATAAAGAGGTTTCTTCGACAAGGCCAAGACCCCCAAGAAGGCCTTTGCGGTTGCCTTCGGCTCCTCCGATTCATTCTCTGAAGGTGTCGCATTTGCCGTTTCTGCAACAATGACATCATCTAGTATGTCCCTGACCCCATCGTCCTCATATCCATCGATGCGTTGTCGCATCACCTCCGCTCTACCATGGTCCTACTCGGCTATGTTTATCGGCGGCATGTCAAAGTTTGGCATATATCCGTGCGTGCGAAGGTGCTCACTCATGTCCTTCTGATTTCTACGGTGACGTCTGGCACATCTCGCACAGGGGCATGGTGGGATAATTCTCATTGGACGCCGGAATATCTCCTTCAAATACACATCGGTTTTCGCGATCCACTCTGATGTTACTCGATTCCGACGGATAAAACCACTGTACATCCACTGATTATCTGCCATCCTCTGCTTTTTTGCAAGCCACACAACATAATTAAGGATTCACTTAAATTAATCACATCAAAAATTCATTTTCTACCGCGTTGAATCCACCTACATCTCTAATAGGTAAAGATGGGTCCTAATCCCACCCGAAGATGTGTAGATTGAGTACGTTCTCCATGCTCTACCCCGTTCCGAGACAAAATTTCGGCAGCACATCCCCGCTGTTCTCCAAATACACGTCTCGGCTAATAGCCAAGAGAATGTGCTCCGGAGAACAACGGGGAGGCACCACCGAAATCCTGTCTCGGAACGGGGTAGAGCACGGAGAAACATACCCAATCTACACATCCTCGGGCCGTCTGTGGAAAACGCTGGACAATCCGAAAGAGCTGCGGTGATAAATATGCAATTGAATGCATATTTATCGATGGAACCCTTTCGGACGGGAGACGCCTAGGTTACGCGACTTGACTTGAGAATGAAATCTAGTGACATGAGTAAAAGAGCATAGGAGGTGTAGGTGGATTCATAGCTCACCCTCGGCTGTAAAGGAAGTAGTCGAACAGAGGAGGGACGATCGGTGACCAACAACTTCGATGACGATCACTCCACCGACATGAAACTCTACAAAACCTGCAAATTGCACCGCGACAAAAATTAGAACATCACAACTCATAGAGCATATTTGAAACATATAAACATGCTTTCATTTATTCTTGAATCATGTAGGGTTATTTCATCACATATTCATCATCATCATCATCATCATCATCATCACAACTAAAAATATTAAATAAATATTCTTCATCATTATCATCATCACAACTACCAATATCAACAATATATTAATCATCATCATCACATATTCATCATGATCATCTATTCGTCATCATCATCGAACCATTTTTTTCAACATTCATCTATCTATCTATCTAACAATCTATCTATCTATCTACTGATCTATCTATCTATATATATCTAAAAACAGAAAAAAGGTGGAGGTCTCACCGGCAGGGAGAGGCAGGGCCGGGGCGAGGCGGGGAGAGTCAGGGCCGGGGCGAGGCGGCGACCGGCAAGGCGAGGCGGCGGGCGGTGGGGCAGCGCAGGATGGGGGTGAGGAGGCGGCCGGCGGGGCAGGGCAGGTCGAGGGCGAGGTGGCGACTCGCGGGGAAGGGTCGGTCGGGCGGGCGGGG
>NC_057799.1:14737586-14750202 GCF_018294505.1 Triticum aestivum
GCCGGGGCAGAGGGCGGGGCCTCCGGTGAGAGGGCGTCCTGCGGAGGGGGGTGGAGACGATGGTGCCGCGTGGAGTGGAGGCGACGGCGCCACACGGGTGGGGACGGTGGCGCGACGCGGAGTGCAGGCGGTGGTGGCGGCTAGGGACGCTGGAGCGGCGCGGCGGCGCGCGGCGCAGATTGGGGGCGGTAGCACGGGCGGGTGCGGCGCGGCGTGGGTCGGCAGCGGGGTCGAAGGGCTTGGGGTGGGGATAGGGAATGAGTTGTGGGGCGCGAATGTAGGGGAACGCAGCAGAAAACAAAAAAAATTCCGACCTACGCACCAGCCCAGGACCAGTATGGAGACTGCATACAAGGTTTGATCTTTTTCGTTACAGACTCGTAGCGCAGTGGGAAGTAGAGTCGATGACGATCGGCGGTGCAGATCCCCGCAGCTAGGATTTACAACCTCCCAACCGCGAGGATGTATACCCTCATCTGCTTCTCAGACAGCCCTCCGGGAGGCGGTCGAACAGCCCCCCGGACGGTGTCGCGGACAGCCCTTCGGGAGGACCTTCGAAACTCGAACGGTCACTCGGACAGCCCTTCGGGAGGACCTTCGAAACTCGGACGGTCACACGGCCAGCCCTTCAGGAGGCACTGACGAACTAAGACCGAAACTACGATCTCTCTACAGAGTTGCACACATATGGTGTCATCTATCCGGCAGGGCTTCGCCGTCCAGAACTAGTTCCCACCGGAACCCAGACAGCCTTTCGGCTCTACGAAACTATTTCGCTGGGAGGGAGAGAGAAGCCAGATCATGCATGGCACTTCTATGTGAGAAGGGATGATTCTTTAGGCAGCCCCCTCCACCCCTATTTATAGGCCAAGCCCAAGGGTGGCTTCTCCAAGAAGCCAAGCAGGGAAATACCAAAAAGGCCCTCAAGGTGGCTTCTCCAAGAAGCCAAGCAAAAAGCACTTTCACTATTCATGGCGACATTTTTCAGCGTCCGTTCGAACTGAAAATATTTATGTGGGCTCAAAACATTTCCAGTACCCACTAAAATAATTTTCAACACGTTCCGAAACAATTTCGGTTTAGTGATTTTCATCTACGAAAAGCAAATAAGAATGCGTTTTCACTATTCATGAAGACAATTTTTCGCGTCCACTAAATCCGAAAATATTTCTGTGGGTCTTAGAATAATTCCAGTACCCACTAAAATGATTTTGGATTCGTTCTGAAACAATTTCAGATTAGTGAATTTCATCTGCGAAAAACAGCCAAAGCGGTACCGGCAGCTCCGAAACATTTTTGGTTTTTATTTCTGAAAATTCCAAAAAGTTTCCAGAATGATTCTGACACCCTCCAAGAATTATCAGGCATGTGCCGAAACCATTTTGACTTAATGGCATACTCCGAAACAACCTTTTCGGTTTCACCGAAACTCATCCGGTGACCTCTCTCTGCGGTACGATTCCGCTATCCGAAACTTTTCGGTGTCCGAAACTTTTTCGGTGATTTTCTCTCAGACTCCCTGTCGAGTATTCAGCAGATAGATGACCCTTAAGCGTGTGACCCTATAGGTTCGGTGAAGTATAGACATGACCTGGAACCCCTTCCGATCAATGATCAACATCGGAGCCGTGGACACCCATATTGACCCCTATACCCACACGAATGAATATTCGAGTGAACCTCCAGTTGAGGTGAGCTATTCCTGTTGCTTAACGATATATCACAAACACCTGAGGTGAGATTTATTGCATCCCCGTGGGCCAACACTTTGTCCACTATGCAAGTTACCTCGTTACCAGTTTTGTTCTCTTTTCTCATTTCGTGTTCCGGCATCCCCGTGATCAAATCACAAAGTGTCTGGCCAGACGATGATGGACACCGTAACACCGAGTGGGCCCGAGTATATCTCTCCATCGTCGGAGGAGCAAATCCCAATCTCGAGCTATCAAGTTACTTATAATACTTTCCCATGAACCCGTAAGCCGCCGTAATAGCCATCCAGTTACGGATGATGTTTAACAAACCCCAAAGTTCATGAAGCAAGCATGAAGAAACTCGATACTCTCATGGTCTAAGGAATTATGCAAACATTAACTATCTCTGTGTTATAAACCATTAACTTGTGATGAATGTATCTCATAGCATAGCATCAATTCGGGTCGATTCAACACAAATGTCCTTCCTGACATTGTGCCCTCAAAGTTGCTTGGCATAGACATGCCCATGATTGGGAAAACATAATCATCATGCAACACTTGAGCTAGTCTTAGAGGCACGACTAGGAATACATTTTACCGTTTATTATTCCACACGTGCATATGGGTTCTCCCCAGAGCCTTTATGGATATACGGGCTCAGGAACCACAGCAGTTATAGCATGGAACATAAACATAATTCTGAACAGGGAGATAATCAATAACATTTATTATTGCCTCTAGGGCATATCTCCTACAGACTCCCACTTGCACTAGAGACAATAATCTAGCTTATGCTAATGCACTTCACACCTGTGGCACACCGGTGTAAATATGCTTCGCTTGTGGTATAGCATGATGTCCAACGGATCTAACGATTTTAGTTCCGTGTGTATCTTTGCATGTCCTCGCGTTTTCACGTTTTCACAAAATTCATATTTTGTGTGGACTTGGCTTTGTATGTATGTGAATCACAGGTCGAACCTGGATTCCTCAGACTGAGTTATGGAGCAACTACCTGCAGTAGTGTCCCATTGTCAAAAGCCTTCTTGGAACTATACTAAGTTCATGAATGAACTATATGATTCAACATCTTTTTTGTCGCTTCTAAAGCGTCAACATACTTAGCCCTTGTTATAGAATTCGCCATAGTAACTAGTTTGAACAAATTCCAACTAACTGTGCCACCACATTGTGTGTTACACAAAACCCTTAATTTAAATCAAAAATCGCATGGAGAAAAGATGAAGACTGTATCGATGTAACATTTTACAACGAACTCTTCATGATCTCTGCTTGCGAGAAAACCATGTCATCAGTACTTACTCTAGTACTCTGTGACATCTTTCACTGTTGTCCCATGATCAGTAATTTGATCACTTTGGTATCCATACTCGCAACACCTTGGGAGTATCGAACATATCTGGTTGTTTTACATACCATGGAATACATGATTAATCCAAACACAAAAGTGTGTGCAATCTGCATCATGTATTTTACTCATCAGTGTTTTGGGACACCGAGTCTTGCAAAAACTCTTTCCATGTGACTTTGGCAAGAATCACTCCTTGGCGTTCTAAATGCTAAAAGGTTTTAGCATCTTGTCAATATGTATTCATTGCTTAGCCCCATTAGGTAAATCTATCTCCATAGATCATCATGCCTAATATTGAGGCTATTTAGCCTAAGCACTTCATCGAAAAACTATTTTCAAATGAAGTCCTAATTTGTGTCAAGAAATTTATTTCCAATTACCAATGTGCCAAGCACATAAGGTTTTTAGAAATATTATTACGCTCCCACTTACTTTCTTGAATTACAAGCATCTTCGTTACCCATTGATGAAGTCAAAACCCCTTTGACCATTTCATCAAAACACGAAGATTCCAACTCCATTTTGCTCTCTTCTGTCCATTGCTGGAACTCTGAAGTTTGCATACCTACTAGCATCCTCTGGATCGACAAATTACTTTGGACTGTATCATATACAAGTCCTAGCTTTCATTTCCATCAGATGGAAATCCTTTTATCATCCATGTTCATATCTCATGATTGAAATATGTATTAATTGCTAGTTCAACCCGAACCGACTTTAAGCATCGCTATGATGAAAACAACCTCATCGTAGTCAACTCTTGAACTTGTTATTTCAACAAGTCGAGCTTTATGGATAAAACATTTTATCCGTATCAGTTTTAAGTTCCATAAATATTCGTTAGACTCTAAGTCTTCCGAAAGGTGTATCAAGGTTTTAATCTTGAATCACTTATATGGAAACTAACTCGGGTTGTATTGGCATTTAGCCAATTCCGGAGTCAGGGCCCATCAACGCTTCCTTGTGTATCGTAGGTATAATGTTGTCTAACAACAATATCTCATTTGCGCACCTGAGAGGTTTGCACAAGCCTTGCCTACGTGGCTCAGCTGCAAGTTCGACCGAAGTTCATACATTTTATTGTAGAGACTTCCGTATCAGTCGCAGTAGGAAACTATGGAATTACTTCCAAGGTCTCTTTCCTTTGATTTGATGACATAGATACTGTTTATCTCGTCGAGTTGCACTATTCTCCCACTCACCTTTTTGTAAGAACCATTCTCTTTAAAAGCACACCGTTTCGCGGCAAAACTATTTGCCTCGGTATAGTGAGGGAGGAATACCCAACATTTTGGTATAACCTACAAAGTAGCACTTGTCTGATTTGGAATAGGTTTGTAACCTTTTACACAAGCCCCATATTCCAAATGTTAAGAAAAGATATAAGATGGTTGGGCATACCATACTATGGCTTCATTTCAACAGACCCGATGTAGCTCTTTTCAGTGTAAAAGCCGCAGTCTCTAAAGCATCACTTTAAAAGGGATAATGGCAAATTTATTTATGTCATCTTTGACCTTACCATGTCATAAATGGTTTGATTACATCTCCACGGACTTTCTACTTGCAGTGGTGTTCCGGGAGGTGCAAGTTATGAAACCCCTTTCACAACTCATCAGGCATTCGCTAAACATGTAACTCAAATATTCCTTTGTGCAATCAAATTGCAGAAACATAATTTTCTTGTTACAATAACTTCTACTTCATTTTTGAGAACCTTTCGAATGATTTCAAAAGATCCAGACTTACGTCTCATCAAGTAAATATCCATATATCTACTTGAGTCATTTCTGAAGATAAATAAATCCACCACTAACAACACTTATCGGACTACACACATCAAATGTATGATCACTAATAAGTTTGTTGTTCGTTCCTTATGGCCTGTGAACGGTATTTTAGTCACTTCACTTTTCGGAGGAAAGTTGCAAGTGTCAGATGATTCAAAATAAAAAAGACTTCAAAATCCATCATAATGGAATTTTCCATGCGGGTTTCTCCAATGTGACCAAATGTAGTGCCACACTTGTGTGGTATTCTTTTAGTCTTGCGACATTTAGCGTCAGTGTTATGGATGTATCATATTACCCTCAATATTCATAACATACGTCCCATCGATGATGGAAGTATGGCCCTTATGTTATTCATAATGCTTAACAACAATTGTTGTTTTTATGAACAACTCTTTTGCAACAAACATTGTGCAATGGGCTAGAGTGTATGAAACTCTAAAATGAATTATGAAAGTAAACCCAGAGGTATTGTATTATTATCAATATTCATAACATACATCTCATTCATAATGAAAGTATCGCCCTTGTGTTATTCATAACATCGAACATAAAAAGTTCTCTTATGAACAACCTTCTTGCAAGATACCTTATGCAATGGGATAGAGTTTGTAAAACTCTAAATGAATTATGAAAATAAATACAGACGGCAATACACCGATGGAAGGTATAGTAACATTTACTATGTTCCCTGTGTATACCTTAACCTCATTTCTAGCTAGTCTTTCAGGCCATAGTAGTTCTTACATCGAGTTGCAACAGAATGCAATCGAGCGGGCATTTTTGTGATGAACTCACAATACCCAAGAATTAGTGATTAACATGTTTAACCATAATTCGCAAGAACTATATCTTTGACCAGCCTTCTATACATCAAAAACTTGTATGACATTCATACATGAGCTGGATATTCCAGTCTTCTTTCCTTTTGCCTTTATACTTCTAACAGTTTAACTTTTAGTATTTCTCCTACTCTCAGAAGAAGCACCCAACTTAAGAGTGGCATTAGCCCCGGACTTCCTAGGCGTGTAAGTCATACTAACACCCTTTGGACACTTCCTTTCTCTTTAAGTTGTTGTTTTATTCACCTTTCATTATATGACAAGCGTTCTGCTGGATCCCTTTCCCAACAGTCAAATGCATAGTAAACACTTTTACTAATACTTGCAAACAAACATTTTTTTATTTGTATCTGAAAATAATTTTCAGTTCCATGAATATCATATAACTATCCCAACTTTCGAAGTTTGGGTTTCATGGAAGCAAACATATTCCACTTGACCGTAACAAAATTCTAGCTTTTGGATCAAAGGACGAGAGTCACATGATCCATAGCATTAGCGGGAGGATACGGAAAGCATGCGATAGGACAAAGTCCTTCTCGGCACTTTTGAGGACAATCCTCATATTACGTTACCAATCGTAGAGTTTTAACCAGATATTTAACAACTATTCAATTTTAATAGGGAAGGTGGAAATGCGAGCCATTATTCTACAACTATTATGCAAGAAACACTTAGACAGTGTTCATAATTAATTGCACTGAGAATTAAACATGTTAACTCAACAGTGCACTCCCACTCAAATCAATATCTCTCACAATTAATTTTGAGTGATACAAGATCCAGACTTCAATTCATCGCCATAGAATCATCATCTCATAACGGGAATTTTAATCGGTAGGCCAACTTGCCGATCACATCTCTATGTGACTCTTGCTCATCTTTCAATGCGTGTGTTCCGAGCTCAGGACGATCCTGCCATGAAC
This sequence comes from Triticum aestivum, assembly GCF_018294505.1. Classification (NCBI taxonomy): domain Eukaryota; kingdom Viridiplantae; phylum Streptophyta; class Magnoliopsida; order Poales; family Poaceae; genus Triticum; species Triticum aestivum. Next base: position 14,744,214 of record NC_057799.1, read on the forward strand.
GTCAAGACAACCAAGTGATCTTGCTGCGAGGTCTGACCTCACCCGCCTCACACTTCTCTAATCGTTCGTACCCATGCATCCATGGCGCACCCCGAAAAGATAGGTGCCGTGACGGTGCTACACTTGGGAGAACACTAACTACTTGATATTTTAAGTGAGAGATCACCCTAATAAAAGCGACTACAGTGCAATCAAGAAGGGTGCATCATAAGGGATAAACATCTCAGGCAATTCATAATAGCATGATATGGTATAGCCCTTTCTGACGGAGAAGTATTTCATTTCTTCGTCTTCGGCATTCGCGTCGGTGTTCACCTTCGCGAAGATTGCCACCACCTTGTCGATGCACCAGATAATATTGCTATCTCTATAGCTAACAAAATAATGCATTACAACAAGGTTGACACGCATGTCATTAAAGTGCAATCATATGGCTCCAGGCATCATGCCGAATCATGACACGCAGGTCATGTTAATCAAATTACATCATATAGTCATCTCATACATAATCGAATTAGTATGAGCACTGCTATACCACATCACATGCACATCCTGCAAAACCAAGTTAGACGCCTCTAATCGGTTTATGCAAAATTTATTTTATGTGGCTTCTAAGGTTTTGACTTAAACCGCAGCTACCAACATTTTATCATCAAGTATGATTATTCAGGTTGCTAGATTAACATCTCGGGGTGTATGCAACACGGGATAATTAAATCCCGAGCCCCATACTAAACTTCATCATACGCATGACCCCCGTGCAGATCATATCTGCAATGCCCTTTCATCTGCGAATTTCATCTTTCTTTTGACTATGGGAGAACCCAAAGAACTGATAGCACTTCCATGATCCATCAGGATCACGGATTGCCAGAACTTTGTCAAATTCCACCATGCTGTCTCGAGATTGAGCAAACGCAAATTCTAGGGAAGCAACAAGAACGTCGGGTAATAGATTTCATCTGTCACCCGCATAAATAATTTTTAGCAATAAATCTCATCACTTCCAAAATTATATTATGCAATACCCATACATCTCTATGTATTCTAGATCGCAACCTGCATCTATGCATAGCACGGCTCATGATGCCATTGTAGGGGAACGCAGCAGAAAACAAAAAAATTCTGACCTACGCACCAGCCCAGCACCACTATGGAGACTGCATACAAGGTTTGATCTTTTTCGTTACCGACTCGTAGAGCAGCGGGAAGTAGAGTCGATGACGATCAGCGGTGCAGATCCCCGCAGCTAGGATTTACAACCTCCCAACCGCGAGGATGTATACCCTCATCTGCTTCTCAGACAGCCCTCCGGGAGGCGGTCGAATAGCCCCCCGGACGGTGTCGCGGACAGCCCTTCGGGAGGACCTTCGAAACTCGAATGGTCACTCGGACAGCCCTTCGGGAGGACCTTCGAAACTCGGACGGTCACACGGACAGCCCTTCGGGAGGCACTCACGAACTAAGACCAAAACTACGATCTCTCTACAGAGTTGCACACATACGGTGTCATCTATCCGGCAGGGCTCCGCCGTCCAGAACTAGTTCCCACCGGAACCCAGACAGCCTTTCGGCTCTACGAAACTATTTCGCTGGGAAGGAGAGAGAAGCCAGATCATGCATGGCACTTGTATGTGAGAAGGGATGATTCCTTAGGCAGCCCCCTCCACCCCTATTTATAGGCCAAGCCCAAGGGTGGCTTCTCTAAGAAGCCAAGGGGGGAAATACCAAAAAGGCCCTCAAGGTGGCTTCTCCAAGAAGCCAAGCAAAAAGCACTTTCACTATTCATGACGACATTTTTCAGCGTCCGTTCGAACTGAAAATATTTATGTGGGCTCAGAACATTTCCAGTACCCACTAAAATAATTTTCAACACGTTCCGAAACAATTTCGGTTTAGTGATTTTCATCTGCGAAAAGCAAACAAGAATGCGTTTTCACTATTCATGAAGACAATTTTTCGCGTCCACTAAATCCGAAAATATTTCTGTGGGTCTTAGAATAATTCCAGTACCCACTAAAATGATTTTGGATTCGTTCTGAAACAATTTCAGATTAGTGAATTTCATCTGCGAAAAACAGCCAAAGCGGTACCGGCAGCTCCGAAACATTTTTGGTTTTTATTTCTGAAAATTCCAAAAAGTTTCCAGAATGATTCTGGCACCCTCCAAGAATTATCAGGCATGTGCCGAAACCATTTTGACTTAATGGCATACTCCGAAACAACTTTTTCGGTTTCACCGAAACTCATCCCGTGACCTCTCTCTACGGTACGATTCCGCTGTCCGAAACTTTTTCGGTGATTTTCTCTCAGACTCCCTGTCTAGTATTCAGCAGATAGATGACCCTTAAGCGTGTGACCCTATAGGTTCGGTGAAGTATAGACATGACCTGGAACCCCTTTCGATCAATGATCAACATCGGAGCCGTGGACACCCATATTGACCCCTATACCCACACGAATGAATATTCGAGTGAACCTCCAGTTGAGGTGAGCTATTCCTGTTGCTTCACGATATATCACAAACACCTGAGGTGAGATTTATTGCATCCCCATGGGCCAACACTTTGTCCACTATGCAAGTTACCTCGTTACCGGTTTTGTTCTCTTTTCTCGTTTCGTGTTCCGGCATCCCCGTGATCAAATCACAAAGTGTCTGGCCAGACGATGATGGACACCGTAACACCGAGTGGGCCCGAGTATATCTCTCCATCGTCGGAGGAGCAAATCCCAATCTCGAGCTATCAAGTTACTTAACAAACTTTCCCATGAACCCGTATGCCGCCGTAATAGCCATCCAGTTACGGATGACGTTTAACAAACCCCAAAGTTCCTGAAGCAAGCATGGAGAAACTCGATACTCTCATGGTCTAAGGAATTATGCAAACATTAACTATCTCTGTGTTATAAACCATTAACTTGTGACGAATGTATCTCATAGCATAGCATCAATTCGGGTCGATTCAACACAAATGTCCTTCCTGACATTGTGCCCTCAAAGTTGCTTGGCATAGACATGCCCATGATTGGGAAAACATAATCATCATGCAACACTTGAGCTAGTCTTAGAGGCACGACTAGGAATACATTTTACCGTTTATTATTCCACACGTGCATATGGGTTCTCCCCAGAGCCTTTATGGATATACGGGCTCGGGAACCACAGCAGTTATAGCATGGAACATAAACATAATTCTGAACAGGGAGATAATCAATAACATTTATTATTGCCTCTAGGGCATATCTCCTACAGACTCCCACTTGCACTAGAGACAATAATCTAGCTTATGCTAATGCACTTCACACCTGTGGCACACCGGTGTAAATATGCTTCGCTTGTGGTATAGCCTGATGTCCAACGGATCTAACGATTTTAGTTCCGTGTGTATCTTTGCATGTCCTCGCGTTTTCACGTTTTCACAAAATTCATATTTTGTGTGGACTTGGCTTTGTATGTATGTGAATCACAGGTCGAACCTGGATTCCTCAGACTGAGTTATGGAGCAACTACCTGCAGTAGTGTCCCATTGTCAAAAGACTTCTTGGAACTATACTAAGTTCATGAATGAACTATATGATTCAACATCTTCTTTGTCGCTTCTAAAGCGTCAACATACTTAGCCCTTGTTATAGAATTCGCCACAGTAACTAGTTTGAACAAATTCCAACTAACTGTGCTACCACATTGTGTGTTACACAAAACCCTTAATTTAAATCGAAAATCGCATGGAGAAAAGATGAAGACTGTATCGATGTAACATTTTACAACGAACTCTTCATGATCTCTGCTTGTGAGAAAACCATGTCATCAGTACTTACTCTAGTACTCTGTGACATCTTTCACTGTTGTCCCATGATCAGTAATTTGATCACTTTGGTATCCATACTCGCAACACCTTGGGGGTATCGGACATATCTGGTTGTTTTACATACCATGGAATACATGATTAATCCAAACACAAAAGTGTGTGCAATCTGCATCATGTATTTTACTCATCAGTGTTTTGGGACACCGAGTCTTGCAAAAACTCTTTCCATGTGACTTTGGCAAGAATCACTCCTTGGCGTTTTAAATGCTAAAAGGTTTTAGCATCTTGTCAATATGTATTCATTGCTTAGCCCCATTAGGTAAATCTATCTCCATAGATCATCATGCCTAATATTGAGGCTATTTAGCCTAAGCACTTCATCGAAAAACTATTTTCAAATGAAGTCCTAATTTGTGTCAAGAAATTTATTTCCAATTACCAATGTGCCAAGCACATAAGGTTTTTAGAAATATTATTACGCTCCCACTTACTTTCTTGAATTACAAGCATCTTCGTTACCCATTGATGAAGTCAAAACCCCTTTGACCATTTCATCAAAACACGAAGATTCCAACTCCATTTTGCTCTCTTCTGTCCATTGCTGGAACTCTGAAGTTTGCATACCTACTAGCATCCTCTGGATCGACAAATTACTTTGGACTGTATCATATACAAGTCCTAGCTTTCATTTCCATCAGATGGAAATCCTTTTATCATCCATGTTTCATATCTCATGATTGAAATATGTATTAATTGCTAGTTCAACCCGAACCGACTTTAAGCATCGCTATGATGAAAACAACCTCATCGTAGTCAACTCTTGAACTTGTTATTTCAACAAGTCGAGCTTTATGGATAAAACATTTTATCCGTATCAGTTTTAAGTTCCATAAATATTCGTTAGACTCTAAGTCTTCCGAAAGGTGTATCAAGGTTTTAGTCTTGAATCACTTATATGGAAACTAACTCGGGTTGTATTGGCATTTAGCCAATTCCGGAGTCAGGGCCAATCAACGCTTCCTTGTGTATTGTAGGTATAATGTTGTCTAACAACAATATCTCATTTGCGCACCTGAGAGGTTTGCACGAGCCTTGCCTACGTGGCTCAGCTGCAAGTTCGACCGAAGTTCATACATTTTATTGTAGAGACTTCCGTATCAGTCGCAGTAGGAAACTCTGGAATTACTTCCAAGGTCTCTTTCCTTTGATTTGATGACGTAGATACTGTTTATCTGGTCGAGTTGCACTATTCTCCCACTCACCTTTTTGAAAGAACCATTCTCTTTAAAAGCACACCGTTTCGCGGCAAAACTATTTGCCTCGGTATAGTGAGGGAGGAATACCCAACATTTTGGTATAACCTACAAAGTAGCACTTGTCTGATTTGGAATAGGTTTGTAACATTTATTATTGCTTCTAGGGCATATCTCCTACAGCGAACCGCGGAGGATATCGCCACCCTATGCCGACGGCATAGCCATTGGCATAGATCATCATGCCACGTGGCAGCCTATGCCGACAGCTATGCCGTCGGCATAGAATGGAGGTTAGCAGTTTTAAAAAATAGTCCCACCTCGCAGACAGACAAACAAAATGACCTGTTTAAATAGTTCACTAATCGATACGTCATAAGCTCCGGTATTCATTAGACTTTTGTGAAGAAAACGGACAATAACGGTGAAACTTTCAATGCCCGGGCAGTCGGCCCGGTGCCCGAGCACTGAAGGTTTCACGGTGAATGTCCGTTTTCCATGATGGATGCCGGTTTTTTTTATAAATCCAATTATTATATTTTTTAGCTTATTAGTTTACCGTGTGTATGCGACCCGGTGCGACGCCCGTGACACGCCGGCAGCGACGCTCGTGGTCAAACGCTACAGGGTTAGGCGGGACGGGGGCCCTGGGGGGTAGCAATGCCACCGGAACGTCGCAGCGGGCCCTCATACATGCGGGGTGGTGTTGTGGCATGTCCGAAGAGGCGGCACGCGTCTCCGGGGTGTGGCCCCCCCTCACGGACGGTGCCGCCGCCGGCACCTGGAGGGGTGAAACGGACGCGTCGGGTCTACACGAAGGGGATCTTGCTGTGGGTTTGGCCCGGATGTTGCTCCAAAGTGTTCCTATGGGCTGACCTAACACAACCGGGGGGAGAGTTCCACTGGTCAAAGCCCGTCCATGTAAAG
>NC_057799.1:14750383-14769139 GCF_018294505.1 Triticum aestivum
GTGGTCAAACGCTATATGGTTAGGCGGGACGGGGGCCCTGGGGGTGGGTAGCAATGCCACCGGAGCATCGCACCGGGCCCTCATACATGCAGGGTGGTGTGGTGGCATGTCCGAAGAGGCGGCACGCGTCTCCGGGGTGTGGCCTCCCTCTTGGACGACACCGCCGTCGGCACCTGGAGAGGGGAAACGGACGCGTCGGGTCTCCACGGAGAGGATCTTGCTGTGGGTTTGGCCCGGATGTTGCTCCAAAGTGTTCCTATGGGCTGACCTAACACAACTAGGGGGAGAGTTCCACTGGTCAAATCCCGTCCGTGTAAAGTCAAAGGGCTAGATCTCGTGGTCAAACGCTACACACGGTTTGTAAGTGCATCTAGTGCCCCTTAGTGATTTTGGTGTATTGAAGACTTATAGGTTAAGGGATTGATGCGTTTGTGAGTGTTCACAGGTCTATAAGTCTATGAGGAGTTGGATATTTATAGAGAAAGTCGACCCCTAAAAATGATTGTCTTCGACTGAAGACTTTGGATTTCTGAAGACTTTTTGAAGACGTTGAAAGTGAAGAAATTGAAATGACCTTGAAGACTTGGCAATCATTCGAGGAACATGAAGCGTGAAGACTTTTGTTTTTGTAGTTTCATTTTCTTTTTCTTGAGTCATAGGAAACACCGTACTGTTAAAGGGGGTCGAGGAAATACTAAGGAAAAATTTCCATGTGATGCTCAACTCAAAATCCTACACCTACCAATCCCTTCGAGTGAAGCCATTGGAAATCTCATACAGTTCAGTCATATTCTTCAGTGGTAGAGACGAAGTTCTTCGGGTCTCTGAGGAATTTGTTCTCACTGAGGAGTTAGGAATTCGCCAGTGCGGATTGCCTACATAGTGAGGAACATGATAGCCCTGAGGAAATTGAGCCTCAAATATCCGACCGTTGCTGTGCTACGCGCCAGCTGTCCCAAAATTTCTACCCACCTAACGGTCATATCATTGAAGGGCATTTATGTCTTATCATGTCGGGCTGCTCCCTAGGCTATAAATAGCCGCCCCCTACAATCACTAGCTGGTTGGCTGCTCCGAGAGAAACTGACACTTGTCATTTGAGAGCATCCCATCCTCCGAGGACTTTGAGAGAAAATCATCAAGTGAGGAAAACCCAAACCCAAACACCTACAAACCCGAAGTGATTGAGCATCACTGAAGAGATTGATCATGCGTGGATCCGACGCTTGTTACCTTTGAAGACTGTGCTTCTTCCAGACGGTGAGGCGTCATGGTCTAGAGCATCCAAGAGGAAATTGTGGATCGCCGAGTGACCGAGTTTGTTGAAGGTTTGGAAGTCACCTGAAGACTTACCATGAGTGATTGGGCGAGGTTTGTGTGACCTTAGCTCAAGGAGAATACGGTGAGGTCTGTGTGTCCGGGACTGTGTGTCCTCAGGTTTAAATACCTAGCCGCTCCAACTAGACGTACAACTGAGACATCAGTTGGAACTGGTCTACCAAATCATTGTCTTCACCAAGCTAACTAGTTCTATTTCCTCAACTCTTTCATTTCCTCATTTCTGTGTTGTGTGCTTGTTCATATCAGTTTGAAGACTTTGACTGAAGACTTTTTCAATTTCCTCAGTCTGTTTGTCTTCATCCTGCTTTATCGTGTGTTTACGCTTTCTGTACTCTTTGCTTGTCCTCATTTCATCATGATGACCATGCGTGTATTCTGTTATGTTTAGTAGTTCTTCGCTTAGAAATTTTCTCACCCTGAAATTCCTCAGTGAAGAATTCATAAAAATCGCCTATTCACCCCCCTCTAGATGATATAACGCACTTTCAATTAGTATCAGAGCAAGGTACTCCCTTGTTCTGTGTGATTTTGGTTTAACCGCCTGGAGTTTCAGTTATGTCGACCCCAGGTATGATCAAGGTCTCTTCTAGGTGTCCTACCTTGGATGGAACGGACTACCCCTACTGGAAGAATAAGAAGTGAATGCATCTTGAGGCAATTGACAACGATCTCTGGTATGTTGTGGAAAATGGTGTTCACTCAGTCACACCTTCTCTAAACGCTACTAATGTTAAGAGATTCAAGCAACTCGATTCTCAAGGGAAGAATATCATATGTGGCCATCTGAGCAAAGGGCAATATGGAAGAGTGAGTGCTTTGGAAACTGCTAAGCTTATCTGCGATAGTCTGTCCAAAGTGAATGAAGGAGTCTCGACTCAACGTGACTCTCGTGTTGACGTTCTTCGCAATCTCTTCAACCGCTTCAAAACACTCGACAATGAAAATGTTCAAGAAAACTTCGATCGCCTCACTGACATCTCAAATGAGCTTCAAGCGCTTGGCGCCACTGACATCACCGACCATGAGGTGGTGAAGAAATTGCTGAGATCGCTCGACTCTTCATTTGATACTCTGGCACTGATGATTCAAGAATGTGCTGATTATGAGTCACTTGATCCCGCTGACATCCTCGAGAGGCTAAATACTCATGAGTTCCAGCTTGCTGAGAAGAGTGATGTCTATGGTTCGAGCTATGGCAGATCACGTGCTCTAAAGGCCAAGGCAGTCTCTGAGCCTGAAGATGAAGACTCTGCTAGCAGCCTTGGTGATCCTGAAGAACTGAGCCAGGAACTAGCACTACTCATGAAGAAATTTCAAAAGTTCTTAAGACGTGGTCGCTTTGGAAAATCCTCAAGGAGCAATGATTCCTCATCCAGTGACTACAAGAAGAGGCTATGGTACAAATGCAAGAAACCTGGTCACTACATTCAAGATTGTCCTCAGTGGGATATGGAATCAAAGAAGAAAAATACAAGGAATACAGTTCTGATGACGCAAAGAAGAATAAGAAATCTTCAAAGTCTTCATCATCAAAATCCTCGAAGTCTTCATCTCACAAGAAGAGCAGCTCCAAGAAGCCTCGGGCATTCATTGGCAAGGAAATGGACTCTGAGGCTGAATCTGAGGAACATGAGGACGAGGAGGCATCTGAGGAGTCCGAGTCTGGTTTGACAATCCTAGCTCTCGCTACTGCATTCGTCACCAAGTCTATCTTCAACTCTGAAGAAAATGGCATCACCAACAAGGCTGATGAAGGCAATGATGACTATGCTCCCACCTATTGCTTCATGGCAAAGGGTGCCAAGGTAACTAAATACGCCTCCTCTGATTCCAGTGAGGATGAATCTGATGAAAACCTCAAGCCCAGCTACTCTAAACTTGCTAAGATTACTGTGAAACAACAAAAGGCTTTTGAAAAGATTCAAAACATGCTAGATAAAAGTGATGATATGTTGCGTGAAGAAATGAATCGCACGAAAACCTTGACTGAAAATCTTCAGAGACTTTAGTCCAAGTTTGACAACCTTCAAGGTCATCATAACACTCTCTTATCTGATCATGAGAAGCTTTCCTATGAATTTCTTCAAAGGAAGCAAGATCTTGAAAAGCTAAAGTGAGTTATGAAGATCTTCAGAAGAAGCGTGATTCATTACTTGCTCTACAAATCAGCGCTTCTCAGGAAGAATTTGTTCCTCCATGTTTGAAGTGCATTGAACGTGCATCTGCGAATTCTTCACCTGAAAGTTCAAATGCTTCAAATGCTAAAAATTCTTCACCTGTCTCTGCTATCACTAATTCCTCATCTGTGGACATTGCTAGTATCACTGACGATGCAGGGCTGAAGGAATTGTACATGACAGGAATGTACAAAAGGCTCAAAGGGCATCACACTCTTTGTGATGTGCTCAAAAAGCAGATCCTCAACAGGAACCCTAGGAAAGAGGGTATTGCCTTTGAGAGGAAACTCAATGCTGATGGTACATATTGGAAGCCTGAGCAGTACCCCAAAACCTCATGGGTTGCTGCAAAGGGACCTCCAGTTGACCCATCCAATTTGTCTCGCTTTACATGTGAATCTCCTCATTCTTCTGATGAGTCATTTGACTCCAACTATAAACTGTTCAAAAATCAGAATGGTGAAGTATTTGCTAGATATGTTGGCACTAACTTCAGGAACGGTTCCCCTATGAAGAAAATCTGGGTTCCCAAAAGGTGCCTTGAAAGTCTTCAGGTGAATGTCATCATGACACCACCAACGAAGAATAGGAACCCCAGATCAAACTCTTCATATGGACCAAATTCTTCATATGGATCCATGTCCTCATACGGACCAAATTACTCACGAGGATCCAATTCCCCAAAAGGATCAAAATCCTCATATGATTATCATTGTGCTAACCCCTCTGTTTCGCAGGGAAGGGCTAAGGGCTATGAATATGAGCATTACTCTTCTAACCATTATGTTCATAAGTCCTCGAAGAATTTTTCTGTTATTCATATGCTTATCCTAACCCCTCTTATGTGAAACAAAGTGGACTGGATTCTATGCCACCTTTCTCATATGGTGCTCGCAGAGTGATGAGTTCTTTGCCACCCCTTCAGATGTGGGTGGTGAAGAAAAATAACTAACTTCTTATGCAGGGTCAGGTCCCCAAACATGCTTAAAATCGTCTAAAGAATTTGCTGGAGACCTGAAATTGCCTGAAAGGACGCAGGCTAATCATGATGAAATGAACTTTCATTTCACATGTCCTCATAATGTTTTATCTGTTCTATTGGTTGATGAAACTGATCTGATGATATTGATGTCATATTCTTCATTGATGAAGTATATGAGTTCGTAAGATGCACTAATTCATCTGCAGGATGATCAACCCAAGGCAAATGAGTGGGTCCTCGATAGTGGATGTACTAATCACATGACAGGTGAAAAGAATCTAATGATGGATGCTCCCTTATTACCATCGCATCTGAAGCATATCATCTTCGCTTACAAAGGCAAAAGTCAGGTATTGGGTCTAGGTAAGGTTGCGATCTCAAAGGATCGGCACATGGACAAAGTCATGCTTGTCGAGTCCTCAGGATACAACCTCGTGTCTGTCTCAATGCTTTGTGATCTTGATATGGTTGTTGTCTTTGGCAAATATCGGTGTGTTGTGATCATGGAAGCTGACAAATCCAAAGTCTTCGAAGGCTTTAGGAGAGGAGATTTGTATATTGTTGATTTCTCTACAGGACCACAACCAGCCGTATGCCTACTTGCAAAAGCTTCAGAAGGTTGGCTATGGCATCGATGACTTGGTCATGCTGGCATGAGGAATTTGCACACGCTTGCGAAGAAGAAGCAAGTCATTGGCATTGAGAATGTCAAATTCCTCAAGGATCACTTGCGCGGAGCCTGTGAAGCTGGAAAGATGACCAAGGCTAAGCATCCAGCGAAGGCTATTATGACTACTACTCGACCATTTGAATTGCTTCACATGGATCTCTTTGGTTCTAATCACTATTCTGCATTTGCAAATGAAGCATCTCTATATGGCTTTGTTATTTTTGATGATTACTCTCGCTACACATGGGTGCATATTGTTACTTACAAACGTGAAGTGCAGGAAGTCTTCAAACGATTTTCCTCGAGGGCTTCAACCAACTTTGGTGTGAAGATCAAGCACATCAGAAGTGACAATGGAAATGAGTTCAAGAATTCTGGTCTTGATGACTATCTTGATGAACTTGGTATCACTCATGAGTTATCCGCTCCTTATACTCCTCAGCAGAATGGCGTCGTGGAGCGCAAGAACAGGACTCTTGTTGAGATGGCTCGCACCATGCTTGATGAATACACGACACCTCGTCATTTCTAGATTGAGGCAATTGATACTACTTGCCACATCATCAACAGGGTATATCTTCACAAATTCTTCAAGAAGACTGCTTATGAACTCCTCACTGATAAGAAATCCAATAGCCCACTAAGGTAGATGAAGCATTTCTGGAGCCTGACTGGATTCAAGCTATGCAAGAAGAATTACATCAGTTCAAGCTCAACAACGTCTGGGAACTGGTCAAATGTCCAGATCCTCGCAAGCACAACATCATTGGCACAAAATGGATCTACCGCAACAAGCAAGATGAAAATGGCCATGTGGTGAGAAATAAGGCACGGCTTGTAGCTCAAGGCTACACACAGGTTGAAGGAATTGATTTCGATGAAACTTTTGCACCTGTTGCTAGACTTGAGGCTATTCGCATATTACTTGCTTATTCTAACCATCATGATATTATCTTACAACAAATGGATGTGAAAAGTGCATTCCTCAATGGTAAGCTTGAGGAAGAAGTATATGTTGCTCAACCCCCAGGTTTTGAAGATCCAAAGCATCCTGACAAAGTCATCAGACTCAACAAGGCCCTGTATGGCCCCAAGCAGGCCCCTCGGGCGTGGTATGATACTTTGAAGGAATTCCTCATGAAGAAAGGCTTCAAACCCGGTTCACTCGACCCAACTCTTTTCACTAAATCTTATGATGGTGAATTGTTTGTGTGCCAAATTTATGTTGATGATATCATTTTTGGCTGTACTGACCAACATTACAGTGATGAATTTGCCTATATGATGAGTGAAGAATATCAAATGTCTATGATGGGAGAATTGAAATTCTTTTTAGGTCTTCAAATTCGTGAATAGCGCAATGCCATATTCATATCTCAGGAGAAATACCTCAAGGATGTATTGAGGAAATTCGGCATGCAAGATTGCAAAGGGGTCAAAATTCCAATGCCCACAAATGGCCATCTATGCACTGATGAAAATGGTAAAGTCTTCGATCAAAAGGTATACCGCTCCATGATTGGCTCTTTATTGTACATATGTGCAACTAGGCCAGATATTATGCTTAGTGTTTGCATGTGTGCCCGATTTCAAGCTACACCAAAGGAATCACACCATCAGACTGTGAAACATATTCTTCGATATCTAGCTCACACACCAACACTTGGATTATGGTATCCCAAGGGCATGGCTTTTGATCTCATTGGATATTCAGACTCTGACTATGCTGGTGATTGTGTGGACCGCAAGTCAACATCTGGCACATGCCATTTCCTCGGACGATCTTTGGTCTGTTGGTCCTCGAAGAAACAGAACTGTGTATCACTCTCCACTGCAGAAGCTGAGTACATTGCTGCTGGATCGTGCTGTGCTTAATTACTATGGATGAAGCAAACACTCAAGGACTATGGCATCAACGTGAAGAATGTGCCTCTCTACTGTGACAATGAGAGCGCTATCAAGATTGCTCATAACCCAGTTCAGCACTCGAAGACCAAGCACATTCAGATTCGTCATCATTTTCTTCGTGATCATGTGTTGAAGGGCGACATTTCTATTGAGCATGTGAAGACTGAAGAACATCTAGCCGATATCTTCACTAAGCCCTTGGATGAGAAGAGATTTAGCAAGTTGTGGTGTGAGCTAAATATCCTAGAATCTTCGAATGTTCTTTGAAAAGGAAACTCATCCTAACACTTATACAAAAATGATGTCTTAGATGTGCAACACGCGAAGAAACGTTTTTCTTCAATCAATGAAGACTAACACTCTAAGTGTGAAGAAATTAACGAAGAATTTGATTCTCAGAACCCTACGACAATTGTACGCGGTGTCTGAAATCATCATTCTTATACGGTGGGTCACGCCACCACCAAAAGTTGAAAATCTTCAATTTGAGTTTTTCTTCAGTTTTTTGAAATTCCTCAGTTGTTCAAATTCTTCAACTTTTCATTGTCTTCACTATTTGTGTCATTTTTCTTCATTGGCTATATATATATAGAGAGAGAGTTAATGTCCTCTACAGCATTCACTTATTGCTATTTCTTCAAGTTGCTTTTTCTGCTAAGTGAATGTGATCGGACCCTTCCCCCTCTACGCTATACTCAACCCAATCTATTCACAAATTCTTCATGTGCGTTCTATTTGAAACTCATTCAAAATCTTCACTATGTCCTTGTCAGCTGAAGAAATTGCGAACGGAATTTTTTAACTTATCTTATCTAAATTTTCGGCTTTGCCGCACAAACCGTTTCGCATCCCACGATAACACTTATCTATTCACCCACGATCTCACACGATCGCCACCTCTCAGTACGTGGGTGACACATGTCAAGCGAATGAGAAGGGTCAGGGGCACGTTCGTCCAAATTCTTCGGGCAAACAGTTTTTCACCGTGGCTATATATACCCCTCCCCTTCCTCACTTCACTTTTACTCCGCTTGATCTCTCTCCCGCTCGAGCTTCTCAAACCCTAGCGCCGCCGCTACTTCATCGTCGTCGGTGAGGAAGAGCTTCACTGCCTCGACCTCGTCGCCGTCGTACTCACGCCGGCTGCGGCTTTCTCCACTCCGCCGCCGCCGTAGCTGTCTTCCTCTGCCGAGTTAGGGCGTGGAAGATCTGAGCTGACGAACTTCACTTCTACAGTTCCCAGTTCGTCGTGTTCTTCATCAAGGGTAAGAAAAAGTTACTTTTACTACCCTCCTTGATTCGAATGTTTTCTTAAAAATCTTCAAAGGTGTTTATTCTTCAAATCTTCACACACTGAACACCTCACATGTCATCTGCTCTTGATTCGTTTCTCTAAGCAATGATTTTCTTCAAGATTCCTCAATTGTGTGGATCTTCGATTTATACAACTCTGGAACCTAAGACAAATCACGCTTAGCGAAATTCCTCAAGACTCATCTTGTCAAATTCCTCAAACTTATCCTCTTTGCAAAACCTTCTGAGAACGCATATGACCTCTCCAAATTCCTCGCAACTATACTCTGTTCATAGGTACACATGTCCGCTGCTGAATCACTAGGTTCTCATCAACTTAATTCATTTGCAGCGTTCCTCGAAGAAAAGTTGCACACATCTTCAGAAACTTCTGTTGTTCATATTCCTCAGCTGAAGAAAATGGCTGACGGTAAGAAGCCACAGAAGGGTGGAAAGAGACCTGAGGTCAACACAACATTTGAGATCCCTGAAGATATTTATGCTGGATACTGCACACCCCCTGAGGAAGATAAAAATCAGCGCAAAGTGCGGATTCAAAAGATTAAGAGGAGATGGGCAAGAGAGTGGAGGGAGTACAAATATCTTACTTCCAAGTATATGAAGAAATTCACTCTAAATCCTCCCTGCCCAAGACCTCCATTCGCACCTGGCCAACTAGCTGATCCCACAAGCCTCAAGCGCGGTGAGGATTATCCTGATGAATGGGCAAAGCGCCAGGCCAAACTGGCCAAACAAGCAAAGGAAGCAGTGAGGAAATTTAATGAAGACTCTACTGCTGCTGCTACCGCTGTTGAGGCCTCTGCTAGCAAGCCGAAGAAGGCCATGGCTAAGAAGCCTGCTCACAAGCCAAGTGCTTCTCCTCAATGCCCTCACGGCCAAGTTCCTCACCAATGCCCTCACGGCCAGATTCTTCAAAGCCCTCACGGCCAATTCCTAAATCTGCTCCTCCTTCAAAGTCCTCAGCTCCTCCGACAAAGTCTTCAGCTCCTCCGACTAATTCCTCTGCACCTGTGCATCTCACCACGTGCCAAAGGACTACAGGCATCTCAATTGCCTCAGGAGCTTCCGCGAGCTCCTCAGCTGCACCAAATTCCTCAACTGGCCCCTCTCTGCTGAAGAAAAAGGCCACTGCTGGACGAGGCCTTCGACCAAGTCGTCACAAGAAGCAGGTCGCCTTTCAAGTGCCCTCTGATGACGATGTGGCTGATGATGAAGAACTTGCCGAAATCATCAGAGACAGACAGGCCAGGGCCGCTAGAGCCAAAGGCAGCAATGTGCCAATGCTACTGGATCCAAAGTTGATCCTGGATTTCATCGATTTATGGCACAAGGACCCAAACACGCCTTTGCCGGAGATGAACCTCACTCCTGGTCAAAGTCATGTTTTGACTGCCTTCATTGAAGAAGAAAAGTGGAAATTTTAAGAAGGAAGAAGACTGAAGAAAGCACAGTACAAGAAGCAGCGCTACCTAAAGGATAATGTCCTCACTCTTACCCCTGATCAACTCGTTGCTTTGCAAGCTGAGATCAAGCAACTAAGTGATGAATTCAATCGCTACTATGCTGACTGGAAGGGCGCCAAGGTCCGGTTCGTCAAGTTGACGAAGACATTCGCTTCAAGTGCTGCTACTCCTATGCATATTGAAGTCACTCCGGCTGAAGAATCTGCTCAGCCCACTTAAGAACATGCCAGCACCGCTGATGAAAATCAGGGTGCTGATGAAACTCAAAGTACCAGGGCTGATGACTGCATTCCAGCCGCTGAAGAAATTGCCAGGGCATCCACTAGTGGTGCGCTTGAAGAAAATGAAGAAGTCAGGGCAACTGCATCAGCTGTGCCTGAAGAAATTCAACCAAATTCCTCTGCTCCTCCTGCGCCTACACCAACTCCGATCCTTCCATCTGCATCAGATGTGAAGAAGACCAAGGCTGCAGAGCGTGCAGCTGTGAAGAAAAGGAAGGCATCAACTTCATCTGATTCTTCAGCTCTGAAGAAGATGAAGCCCTTGACCAGCTCGTTTGCAAATCCCATTGATGTTGTACCTATCTCAACCATGCCATCGAAGGACCTTGTTCCTTATGATGAAGATTATGTGATCCCAAATGGATCTGATGATGACATTCCCTCTGCTGCTTCGTGAGAGGAGATGGATGAAGAAATTGAAGTGGATGCTATCCCTTCAACACCAGTTGTTTCCTCGCCTATGCCTCAGTTCACTGCTGAAGAGGCCGACATTGAAGAAACGGAAGATGAGGATGTGGACATTGGCTGTACCACACCTGTGCTGAATGATGACTTTTGGGAAAGTCAGCACCCCAACTCTCCGATGTTCACTCCACTTCAAGCAATTCCTCAGTCCCCTGCTGCTACAGAAGTACAAATGGGATCTGAAGAACCTCATGCAACCCCATTTGTCCATGAAGAAATTCCAGCCACTAGTGCTGATGAAAATGTAAATGAAGAATTGAAGACCTAGGCTGGCACTGAACTAGAAGCTGAAATTCCTCAGCCTGTGGAACCTGAGATTGCGATTCCTGAGGTGATAATGCAATTGACTGACATTCCTCAGCCCAAACCAAAGGATCCATTCTCAAAGAAGCAAAAATTCAAAGCTGATGATTTCTTTGGCGAGCACGTATTCTTCAGTGACTATAATCCCTATGATTCTGCTCGTCTTAGAAGAAAGCGCTTCTGGACAGCCAGCCAGGCCAATTTCTATTCTTCACTTCTCTTCAATAAGGACAAAGTCTTCGACCACAAGCATATTCCTCATGTGGACATGGAATCACTGCCATGCTTCTCACCTGTCCTCAATGTGCTTCATGACGCAGGCCTCCTCAACTTTTGCACAGACATAGTTGATTGGAATGAAGAGCTCATTCTTTGGTTCTATGCAACCTTGCACATCACATGTGATGCTGATGATATCAACTCTTGGGTGTTGGACTGGATGACCGAAAATACTCACTATAAGGCACCGGCCTCTGAATTGCTTCACGCCTTGCCAATCAGTCCACCACTTGAAGGAGCTCGTTGCCTGTACCAAGAGCCTGAGCTGACTGCTCATTATATGCAAGTGCTCATGAAACCTCTGAAGCCCGGTCAAGCCCCAAGGACCAAATTCCTCGTGAGGGAATTGCTCTATGTGCCAAGAACAGTCTATCGCATTCTGACGAAGACTATGAGTGCAATCAAAGGCCATGACTCAAATGATGAAGAAGTCGTTGGCATCATGAAGAATCTGCTGTTCAACATCATACATGGCATTCCTGTCAATTATCACGATTTCTTCATGAGGACTCTAGCAAATGTTGCAGTTTCTCCGTTTGAGCTGAAGCCTTATGCTCCTCGGATTATGAGATTCCTCAGGACAAGATCTTCACTCAACTACAAAGCTGATTTTTAGAATCACCTCAGCTACTTGCCACCGATTGAAGTCCTCAAGCAGACATATGCCTCAGCTGATGAGAAGGGCAAGGCACCAGCTGTTATCGATGAAGGTATTCGTCCATTGGATGGTCAGTTCTGCAAAGCTGCATCTTATTCCACCAATGATGACTCTGCTACTCATGATTCTGCTGCCAATGCATCCAAGCCAAATCCTCAAGCCACTGCTCCTCATGTGATGACTGACCGTGAGCTGCTTCTTAGTCTTCACCAGAAGGTGGATCGAAACCACAAATGGGTTAAGCGTCAGTTTGGCTCTATTCTTCACAACATGACTTCTACACATAATGCAGTGAAGAAAAACCATTATTACCTCCATGAAGTCTTCGATCGCACCTAGGCTATTCTGTCACATCTCTATGGTGAAGAAGATCTGAAGCAAATGGGTTTCAAAGAAGATTTTGACTAGTCTGCTCCTCCACCGAAGAAATACAAGAAGGTCAAGGTTCCTTCCTTGGTCGCCAGTTTATTTTCTTCATCACGCGACACGGACGAGCATGAAGACTTGGACAACACTGCGGCAGGCCCTACATCGACAAATGACCCCACTAACGCTGGCGCTCCTCCATCAACATGATATTCTTCAGGGGCATTAGTCCTCATTTTCAACCCTTTTGGTCATTCGGTGACAAATGGGAGAAATTTGAGTTAGTCTTCAAGCGGGTCTATCTTATATGGCCATTTTTTTTCTAAGTTACAACTCTCGTTCTTTTGATGACTTTGCTGGATCGAGTTGTAATCTTAAACTCTATGGTGGCCTGATACTTTTGCTGAGTTCTTCTGCATGCTTATTCCTCATTAATGTCAATGCACGCATGCTGAATTACATCAGTCACTATATTTCATCATGCATTTCAAATTCTTCATATTATATGTCAAATGTGTGTATGAATTACAAGATATAGGGGGAGATCTCCATGATTATACTCTTCAAATGTGCATTGCTTTAAAAGCAAATTCCTCACTGTGCGCATCTTCAGGGGGAGTTCTTCTATATCTTGCAATCAAATTCCTCAATATCGGTCATCAATCACCAAAACGGGGGAGATTGTAAGTGCATCTAGTGCCCCTTAGTGATTTTGGTGTATTGAAGACTTATAGGTTAAGGTACTGTTGCATTTGTGAGTGTTCACAGGTCTATAAGTCTATGAGGAGTTTGATATTTACAGAGAAAGTCGACCCCTAAAAATGATTGTCTTTGACTGAAGACTTTGGATTTCTGAAGACTTTTTGAAGACGTTGAAAGTGAAGAAATTGGTGTGACCTTGAAGGCTTGGCAATCATTCGAGGAACATGAAGCGTGAAGACTTTTGTTTTCGTAGTTTCATTTTCTTTTTCTTGAGTCATAGGAAACACCGTACTGTTAAAGGGGGTCGAGGAAATACTAAGGAAAAATTTCCATGTGATGCTCAACTCATAATCCTACACCTACCAATCCCTTCTAGTGAAGCCATTGGAAATCTCATACAGTTCAGTCATATTCTTCAGTGACAGAGATGAAGTTCTTCTGGTCTCTGAGGAATTTGTTCTGACTGAGGAGTTAGAAATTCGCCAGTGCGGATTGCCTACATAGTGAGGAACATGATAGCCCTGAGGAAATTGAGCCTCAAATATCCGACCGTTGATGTGCTACGCGCCAACTGTCCCAAAATATCTACCCACCTAACGGTCATATCATTGAAGGGCATTTATGTCTTATCATGTCGGGCTGCTCCCTAGGCTATAAATAGCCGCCCCCTACAACCACTAGCTGGTTGGCTGCTCCGAGAGAAACTGACACTTGTCATTTGAGAGCATCCCATCCTCCGAGGACTTTGAGAGAAAATCATCAAGTGAGGAAAAACCAAACCCAAACACCTACAAACTCAAAGTGATTGAGCATCACTGAAGAGATTGATCCTGCGTGGATCCGACGCTTGTTACCTTTGAAGACTGTGCTTCTTCTAGACGGTTAGGCGTCATGGTCTAGAGCATCCAAGAGGAAATTGTGGATCGCCGAGTGACTGAGTTTGTTGAAGGTTTGGAAGTCACCTGAAGACTTACCACGAGTGATTGGGCGAGGTCTGTGTGACCTTAGCTCAAGGAGAATACGGTGAGTACTGTGTGTCCAGGACTGTGTGTCCTCAGGTTTAAATACCTAGCCACTCCAACCAGATGTACAACTGAGATAGCAGTTGGAACTGGTCTACCAAATCATTGTCTTCACCAAGCTAACTAGTTCTATTTCCTCAACTATTTCATTTCCTCATTTATGTGTGGTGTGCTTGTTCATATCAGTTTGAAGACTTTGACTGAAGACTTTCTCAATTTCCTCAGTCTGTTTGTCTTCATCCTGCTTTATCCTAGGTTTACGCTTTTTGTACTCTTTGCTTGTCCTCATTTCATCATGATGACCATGCGTGTACTCTGTTATGTTTACTTCTGAGTACTTATTCCACTGCAAGTAGTTCTTCGCTTAGAAAGTTCCTCACCCTAAAATTCCTTAGTGAAGAATTCATAAAAATTGCCTATTCACCCCCCTCTATTCATAATAACGCACTTTCAATTGGTATCAGAGCAAGGTACTCCCTTGTTCTGTGTGAGTTTGGTTTAACCGCCTGGAGTTTTAGTTATGTCGACCGCAGGTATGATCAAGGTCTCTGATGGGTGTCCTACCTTCGAGTGAACGGACTACCCCTACTGGAAGAATAAGATGCGAATGCATCTTGAGGCAATTGATACCGATCTCTGGTATGTTGTGGAAAATGGTGTTCCCTCTGTCACACCTTCTCTGAACACTACTGATGTTAAGAGATTCAAGCAACTCGATTCTCAAGCGAAGAATATCATATGTGGCCATCGGAGCAAAGGGCAATATGGAAGAGTGAGTGCTTTGGAAACTGCTAAGCTTATCTGGGATAGGCTGGCCAAACTGAATGAAGGAGTCTCAACTCAACGTGACTCTCATGTTGACGTTCTTCGCAATCTCTTCAACCGCTTCAAAAGACTCGACAATGAAAATGTTCAGCAAAACTTTGATCGCCTCACTGACATCTCAAATGAGCATCAAGCGCTTGGCGCCACTGACATCACCGACCATGAGGTGGTGAAGAAATTGTTGAGATCGCTCGACTCTTCATTTGATACTCTGGCACTGCTGATTCAAGAACGTGCTGATTACAAGTCACTTGATCCCGCTGATATCCTCGAGAGGCTAAATACTCATGAGTTCTAGCTTGCTGAGAAGAGAGATCTCTATGGTTCGAGCTATGGCAGATCACGTGCTCTGAAGGCCAAGGCAGTCTCTGAGTCTGAAGATGAAGACTCTGCTAGCAGCCTTGGTGATCCTGAAGAACTGAGCCAGGAACTAGCACTGCTCATGAAGAAATTTCAGAAGTTCTCAAGACGTGGTCGCTTTGGAAAATCCTCAAGGAGCAATGATTCCTCATCCAGTGACTACAAGAAGAGGCTATGCCACAAATGCAAGAAACCTGGTCACTACATTCAAGATTGTCCTCAGTGGGATAAGGAATCAAAGAAGAAGAAATACAAGGAATACAGTTCTGATGACGCAAAGAAGAATAGGAAATCTTCAAAGTCTTCATCATCAAAATCCTCGAAGTCTTCATCTCACAAGAAGAGCAGCTCCAAGAAGGCTCGGGCATTCATTGGCAAGGAAATGGACTCTGAGGCTGAATCTAAGGAACATGAGGACGAGGAGGCATCTGAGGAGTCTGAGTCTGGTGTGGCAAGCCTAGCTCTCGCTACTGCATTCGTCAGAAAGTCTATCTTCAACTCTGAAGAAAATGGCATCACCAACAAGGCTGATGAAGGCAATGATGACTATGCTCCCACCTATTGCTTCATGGCAAAGGGTGCCAAGGTAAGTAAATACGCCTCCTCTGATTCCAGTGAGGATGAATCTGATGAAAATCTCAAGCCCAGCTACTCTAAACTTGCTAAGCTTGCTGTGAAACAACAAAAGGCTTTTGAAAACATTCAAAACATGCTAGATAAAAGTGATGATATGTTGGGTGAAGAAATGGATCGCACGAAAACCTTGATTGAAAATCTTCAGAGACTTCAGTCCAAGTTTGACAACCTTCAAGGTCATCATAACACTCTCTTATCTGGTCATGAGAATCTTTCCTATGAATTTCTTCAAAGGAAGCAAGATCTTGAAAAGCTAAGAGTGAGTTATGAAGATCTTCAGAAGGAGCGTGATTCATTACTTGCTCAACAAATCAGCGCTTCTCAGGAAGAATTTGTTCCTCCATGTTTGAAGCATTGAACGTGAATCTGCGAATTCTTCACCTGAAAGTTCAAATGCTTCTAATGCTAAAAATTCTTCACCTGTCTCTGCTATCACTAATTCCTCATCTGAGGACATTTCTAGTATCACTGACGATGCAGGGCTGAAGGAATGGTACATGACAGGCATGTACAAAAGCCTCAAAGGGCATCAGACTCTTTGTGATGTGCTCAAAAAGCAGATCCTCAACAGCAACCCTAGGAAAGAGGGTATTGCCTTTGAGAGGAAACTCAATGCTGATGGTACATATTGGAAGCCTGAGCAGTACCCCAAAACCTCATGGGTTGCTGCAAAGGGACCTCCAGTTGACGCATCCAATTTGTCTGGCTTTACATGTGAATCTCCTCATTCTTCTGATGAGTCATTTGACTCCAACTATAAACTGTTCAAAAATCAGAATGGTGAAGTATTTGCTAGATATGTTGGCACTAACTGCAGGAACGGTTCCCCTATGAAGAAAATCTTGGTTCCCAAAAGGTGCCTTGAAAGTCTTCAGGTGATTGTCATCATGACACCACCAACGAAGAAGAGGAACCCCAGATCAAATTCTTCATATGGACCAAATTCTTCATATGGATCCATGTCCTCATACGGACCAAATTACTCACGAGGATCCAATTCCCCAAAAGGATCAAAATCCTCATATGATTATCATCGCGCTAACCCCTTTGTTTCATAGGGAAGTGCTAAGGGCTATGAATATGAGCAATATTCTTCTAACCATTATGTTCATAAGTCCTCGAAGAATTTTTCTGATTATTCATATGCTTATCCTAACCCATCTTATGTGAAATAAAGTGGACTAGCTTCTATGCCACCTTTCTCATATGGTGCTCGCAAAGTGATGAGTTCTTTGTCTACCAAATCATTGTCTTCACCAAGCTAACTAGTTCTATTTCCTCAACTCTCTCATTTCCTCATTTCTGTGTTGTGTGCTTGTTCATATCAGTTTGAAGACTTTGACTGAAGACTTTCTCAATTTCCTCAGTTCAATTTCCTCAGTCTGTTTGTCTTCGTCCTGCTTTATCCTGTGTTTACGCTTTCTGTACTCTTTGCTTGTCCACATTTCATCATGATGACCATGCGTGTATTCTGTTATGTTTACTTCTGAGTACTTATTCCGCTGCAAGTAGTTCTTTGCTTAGAAATTTCCTCACCCTGAAATTCCTCAGTGAAGAATTCATGAAAATCGCCTATTCACCCCCCCTCTAGTCGATATAACGCACTTTCAGGGTTAGGCGGGACGGGGGCCCTGGGGGGTAGCAATGCCACTGGAGCGTCGCACCGGGCCCTCATACATGCGGGATGGTGTGGTGGCAGGTCCGAAGAGGCGTCACGCGTCTCCAGGGTGTGGCCCCCCTCACGGACGGCGCCGCCGCTAGCACCTGGAGGGGTGAAACGGACGCGTCGGGTCTACACGGAGGGGATCTTGCTGTGGGTTTCGCCCGGTTGTTGCTCCAAAGTGCTCCTATGGGCTGACCTAACAAAACCGGGGGGAGAGTTCCACTGGTCAAAGCCCGTCCGTGTAAACTCAAAGGGCTAGATCTCGTGGTCTAACGCTACAGGGTTAGGCGGGACGGGGGCCCTGCGGGGTAGCAATGCCACCAAAGCGTCGCACTGGGCCCTCATACATGCGGGGTGGTGCGGTGGCATGTCCGAAGAGGCGGCACGCATCTCCGAGTGTGGGCCCCCTCACGGACGGCGCCGCCGCCGGCACTTGGAGGGGTGAAACGGACGCGTCGGGTCTACACGGAGGGGATCTTGCTGTGGGTTTGGCCCGGATGTTGCTCCAAAGTGTTCCTATGGGCTGACTAAACACAACCGGGGGAGAGTTCCACTGGTCAAAGCCCGTCAGTGTAAAGTCAAAGGGCTAGATCTCGTGGTCTAACACCTGGCGGCATTGCTACCAGGTACCCCGTCCTGTCTCACCCTCACACAGACGACCCCCGGGTCTAGCCCTTTGACTTTAGCTGGACGGGGTTTGACCGGTGGACCTTTTCACCCAGTCAAACGCTACATGGTTAGGCGGAACGGGGCCCTGGGGGTAGCAATGCCACTGGAGCGTCGCACCGGGCTCTCATACATGCGGGGTGGTGTGGTGGCATGTCCGAAGAGGCAGCACGGATCTCCGGGGTGTGCCCCCCTCACGGACGGCGCCGCCGCCAGCACCTGGAGGGGGGAAACGGACGCGTCGGGTCTACAAGGAGGGGATCTTGCTGTGGGTTTGGCCCGGATGTTGCTCCAAAGTGTTCCTATGGGCTGACCCGTTCGTGTAAAGTCAAAGGGCTAGATCTCGCCCACCGCAACACCTGGTACCCCGTCCCGTCTAACCCTCACACAGACGACCGCCGGGTCTAGCCCTTTGACTTTCGCCGGACGGGGTTTAACCGGTGGACCTTTTCACCTGGTTGTCATAGCCCAGCCCATAGTTACACCCCCCAACACCATCCCGGCCCAACCCACCCCAAGATTCCCCCGCGTCGGCCCGACGTGGCCATTTCCCCCCTCCATGACACGGCGGCAGCGACGCCCGTGAGGGGGGCACACCCCGGAGCCGCGTGCCGGGTGCCTGCGCCTGCCACCACGCTTCCACAACCGTAGGAGGGCCCATCGTAATACCTAGTG